>NW_006289235.1:1621223-1638640 GCF_000327345.1 Myotis davidii
GAAACCTTGGCTTCCTCCATCACTGGAGCAAGCAAGCCTCATGTTCGCTTCAGCTGCATGGCTGCCGGCCACCGTCTTTGTTGGCAGTTAATTTGCATATCACCCTGATTAGCCAATGGGAAGCATAGCGGAGGTACAGTTAATTACCCTTTTTGTCTTTTACTAGATAGAATAATTATTGACTAAATTTTGTAATATGATATTTGATGCAGAGAAAGAACATACCCAAATATCATATATCCAAAATAATATATAGAGGTAAGTTACAAAGCATAATTATTTAATGAACACATGCTTGTTCTAAGAATTGAACTATCAATTAAAACTTCCACCTGAACCTAATATAGTGTTCATACACTACCCCTTCCCTGTGCTGCACTCCTCTGCCTATTCAGGGTTAACTACCTTTATGCTTGTTTTTTTTTTTTTTATTGACTTTTATATGTATGTGAACAGGAACAAAATACGCCACCCCAAAAATGCCTCTTTGGCATATTGATTATTTTGGGCTGATTATTATTATTTTTAAATATGTTTTTAATTCATTTGAGAGAGAGAAAAGAAGGGAGAGAGAGAGAGAGAGAACATTGATTGGCTTCCTCTTACACATTCCCTACTAGGGATCAAGCCTTCAACCCAGGCATGTACCCTGACCAGGAATTGATGGGAAGATGCTCAACCAACTGAGTCACTCTGGGCAAGCCTGGGTTGATTATTTTTGAGAGGCTGCAACAGGAAAATCTCTAAAAAGAAGTTACCCTTTTGTAAGGGAAATATACATTTATAAGGGAAATCTCCATGTGTAAGGGGAAATCTCTCTGTACCTGGAAGAGAAGGATAACTAAATTTCTAGAAACTCTTATCAATGGAGAAGACAAGGGCTTAAATCTGTATAACAACCTTACCCTATTTACTGTGCTCTTCCTAGTCATCTCCTATAACTGCCCTCCACCCCCAACATCAACTTTTGTCTTAAGCTGGAGATGGCAATTATGTTGGTGGGTTGGGCTATTTCAGAAATTTGCTCAGTTTCTTGGGTCTCTCCCATGTATATAAGAGCTATATATGTTATTAAAATTCTGTATGTTTTTCTCCTGTTAATGTTTATTATTATTATTATTATTATTATTATTATTATTATTAGGACTCTGCCAAGAACCTAGAAAGGTAGAAGGAAAAATAATTTTCTCCCCTACATATGCATGCCTAAATAATATTTTGGTTAGGTCTTTCTCTGCCTGAGCTTTCTTTCCTTCCTTTTTTGTGTTTTTCTGTTTTTTGTTTTGTTTTTGTTTTTGCTTGAGCTTTCTTGAGTGCTGATACAGGTGTTAGCACAGTACAGTCTATTAGCCAGCTGACAGTTTGTTTAAAAGCATTATTAGACCAATCTACAAGCATCTACTCACATATTTCATATAGCTGTCTTGGCACTACAATACAGTTAAGTATTTGCAATAGATATCATATAGCCTTCAAACTTAAAATATTTACTGCTTGGACCTTTAAGAAAATAGTTGTAAATGACTGATAATGAAAGTGTTTGGGGTTTTTTTTTTAGCATACATTATGATCTTCTTCTTCTTCTTCTTCTTCTTCTTCTTCTTCTTCTTCTTCTTCTATGTTCTTACATGTGGCTATAGTTCATTCACTTACTGGTATACTGCTATGTACTATTCGATAGTATGACCATAACACATTCATTTGCCATTATAAAGATCATAGCTATGAATGTCCTGGATCCCTCCCTAGACCAGTATAAATTTATTTTTTAATTAATTTTTAACCTTATTTTTTTCTGAACATGGAAGGCATAAATACTCATTAAAGGAAGTTGGAAAGAACAGTAGAACACAATTTTTTAAATTACTCCCCCCCCCCAAGACAACTACTATTATTTAATGGTATACCTTTTTACATCACTTTTGCTGTGAAATTCTTGATCAATTAGCAGCTATGACTGGATCACTATCATCTCAGCTTCCATTACTTCCTTCCTGTTATGAGTAGTTCACAAATCTCATTTTAATGATTTAACTAGAAAGCATTGCAGGGGAGCAAAATTTGCCACTCCAAACTGTGTCTCTTTGGGGATTATTTTAGGCTGATTATTTTTAAAAAACAGAAGACTCAGGAAGTTTTTTTTTTTTCATCTCCCCCTTAACTGCCTACAAGAATTTATATAGAGGACCTATAGAAGGAAGAGATATACGACATAACTACATAGAATATGGGCTAAGTATGATAGACCGTGGGAGGACTTAGCAAGGCCTGCTTGTTCCTAGTCCTCTCTGAATCCCATTATCTCTGCATGGCTTGACACATACCAGTATTTGTTAACCAAATAGTTGCTCTTCCCATCTTCCTGTAAAGTGTCTTCCTCTACTTTGAAGTCCCAGGCCCCTAACCTTTTCTCCTTAGCTCAGGATGGCATATAAGCCTTACTTTCCTGATTTATCCCTGGGTCTCATATTCTTCTGTGGTTCGTGTATGTAAATAATTTTTGTCTCCACTTAATCTGTCATATGTTTTATTTCTGCTATTAGACCAAGCAAGTATCCTAGAAGGGTAGAAGAAATTTTTTTTTCCTCCCTGGCAGTATTAAATGTAAACAATCATTGGGGAATGGAAGTGGGCATGGAGAAAGGCATTAGTAATAGACAAAAAAAAAAAGGTAGTGAGATTTAAGAAATCTTATTAAGTTCTTGAAATTCATATAAAGTTTAACATATGTTCTATTCTTGGTATTGTCAAAAGAACTCAGTCCAGCAAGTACAGATTCTACTTCTCACCTCCACTTGAATCTCTTAAACCCATCATAAAGGGGCATAGAGCATTTTTAACCCCCAATTTTTACCTCTTATCTTCATTTAGCACAAGCTATTGCTATGCCTGTAACCCTTTCTCCAAAGCATCCAGAAATACTCCACTCCACTTGTAATTCACAGGATTGTTATCTTCATTTCTTTGTACTCTGTTTCTCTTCCTCTTTTATTTCCAGACTTAAAATTTCCCAAAAAGCTAGCTGGCCATTACATGAGTCTCTCAAATAATTAGATAAGAGAATAGAGTGTGGCCCAAAGTGTAGGCAGGGAGAAGCTGTGGATACTCTTATCCCAAAGCAACCTTTATGACAGTAAAATCCTGAAAGGTTACCTAGAAGACTTGTACCTAATCCTAGTTTTTGGTGGGAGAAAACTATATATGAAAGAATCATTGCTGGTGCTTATATCTGAGATATTTTTGTCTATGATAATTTGAATCCCCTACTTCTCCATAAAGTAGTTCTGCAAGAGTTTGCAAAAATGAGTTCTACAACCAATGCTGTTGTCATAACCTGGTTATTATTTAACAGGAAAGGAGTGAAAGTGGAGACCACATAATATAGGCATGCTTCATACAGCCTTGTCAAAAGCTGCATGTAACACTCTACAAGTCTGTTCCCTGCTGTTTGATGGGGGAAGGGACTGGACAAAGGCAGTTTAGAATATGCCTAGTAAGGTCTGAGTGACTTACCTGTTTGCCCATCAATCACACCTCAAAGCAAGTTAGTGGCCAGGATGGGTGCCACTGCAAGCGTGCAAAATCTAAATAACTAAACTTCCAAAGAAAGGAAGTTTCCTTCTCTATCTCTATCTCTATCTCTATCTCTATCTCTATCTCTATCTATCTCTATCTCTATCTCTGTCTATCATCTATTTCTCTTTCTCTCTTTCAGGTCCAGGGCACCTGACTCCTGTGAGTCCATAGCTGGGGCAAGCTCCCCTCTGCCCACATGGCTCTTGGCCATGTTGGACTCCACATGGACTAATAGGCTTTAATCTGGCCTGAAGCTGAACCACACCCGGCTGCAACATGGAACGGAAGCTCTGGAGACTGGCCTTGTTTCTGGCTCTGCTGAACTCCCAGCCACCCTTCCTTCCAAGCCTGGCTTGGAGGAAATGGGATATTGGAATCAGAAAAATGTAGCTCAATGCAAATAAAATCTTCCACATGCCATCCTCCCATGGGGGCTTCTGAAAATGCTTCTTTCAGCGGTTCCCCAAGAACCTCCACCTCACTCCCACGAGTGACCAGGGAGGTTAATTCTCTGGTAACACGACCACTGGGTGCTTCGGTGTTGCACACAAAAGTTTACATTGTCAAAAATGTGAAATTCGATAATAACTAAGAGAAGTGGTTATTCTCAGGTGAGTTTATGTGTAATGTACATATTGACGTCATAAGAGGGTAGTGTGTGCAAATTCTCCCAAAACAACTTAATCAGGGGCCTGGCAGGACAATAATAGGTTTCTCAATCAAGGGGTTTCTGAGAAAAGTTTAATAAAGGGGTTATCAGCAGAGACATGGACAGAATTAGGAAGATCAACAAGGCTTGATTTTCAACCCCAGAGTTGACCTTCAACCTAATGGGTTAAGCTGGAAAAGGAGGCTCCCAGAATCAGAGAGCCAGAGCCACTAGAGAAGCAACAGAGAGCTGTGTAACAGAGGTCTTCGGTAGAGGATCATAGCTGATCTATGGAGCTCCTCCCAGAGCCAGGAAAACAAATACTTTATTCTTTTTCCACTCACCGAGCTCCTTCCAGGTCTCTCAAAGAGAAACCAGAGAGGTCAAGGGAACTTTGGGATGCAGTTCTTGAAGGGCAGCCTCCGGGGCACCACGTAGGGCAGGAAAGAATGGCGAGTGGATGGGAAAGGTCAGAAGGAAATATTTTACACATGACACAAAAAATATTTCCCCCCTGAGTTTATCTAATATTTTGTTGGTTGTTCTTTTATACAATCCTTTTGTTTCTAAAGCCTGGAGAGAGCTAACACTGAGGAATTAGAAGCGGCTAGGCAATTAGGGATGGGAACATGGGAGGTGCAACTTGTACCAGTGATGGCGAACCTATGACACACGTGTCAGAGGTGACACACGAAATCATTTTTTTTGGTTGATTTTTCTTTGTTAAATGGCATTTAAATATATAAAATAAATATCGAAAATATAAATCTTTGTTTTACTATGGTTTCAAATATCAAAACATTTCTATATGTGACACGGCACCAGAGTTAAGTTAGGGTTTTGCAAAATGCTAACACGCTGAGATCAAAAGGTTCACCATCACTGAGCTAGACCCTGCGGGTGGGAGCAGAAACCACACCCCGTCCCATCTACCAGTAAAATCACAAGAACAAAGGGCCCTGATCCCAGGCTAGACACACGGGGCCGGGGAAATAAGCTGGAACCCTGCTTAAAATGTGTGGATATTGCTAGGGCAGAATTCTTTGAACCTACCAATGGGAAGTTAGCAGGGCACATATTAACCCCTAGAGCAGCTGTGGATCCGGCCCATTTGAAATGAATAAAACTAGCGGTCTTTTTTTTTCAATAGTTTTATTCATTTCAAACGGGCCGGATCCAGCCCACGGGCCGTAGTTTGGGCCTAGACAAAGGAGCTTAAGCAGCAACTTGCTGGGGACCCCTCTCTGCTACAGAGAGCTTTGTTACTTTACCTTCTCTAATAAAACGTTTCATTCGCTCATCTCTTTGTCCGTGAACTCACTCTTTGATTTTGAGAGACAACAAACTCAGACCCAAACAGGACATTTTGGCATCAATACTACCAGAGATTTGCCAAAGTAAACACACTTAAAGCACCATTTCTGGTGCCTCATTGGAGCTATTGGATGGATGGATAGATGGATGGATGGATGGATGGATGGAGGAAGTTGGCCATGCTACTGTTTTACAAACACATTTACATAATCCATATCTAAACATGAAGAGTCTCTCTTTACATGATAGGAGCCAATAGTAACTAATGAGGTAATCAATATTGTACTGATTTCTTGCAGTAAAGTAGCTACCCATCACCTCTGGGACTATCAATAATTTGAGTTTGGGGGTTATGATGGTTATTTAAAGAAGTTGGGTAATGCAGTGGAGTGGCTTTTCTGTGACCCCTAAATTTCCTTCATTTTATAGTGTTTCTCAATCTTGGATGCATATTAGAACCACCTGGGGAACTTTGAAAATCCAGATGCTGCCCCTCTGCTTCTGGCATCAGCTGTGAGGAGTGCTTGCCGCCATCTTTGGTGCCTGGCGGGTAGGATGGCGCTGGGCCGATGCGGTCACAGTATGGACAGCGGACGGCCACGAAGGGTTCCATTTTCTCCTGAAATTTATCCCCAGGGGCGGGGGCTGGGAGTGCCCGGTCTTTCCGCTTTGCCTGCGTTGCTCCCGCCCCCGCACCACAGAGATGCGAACCTCCGTTGTCCTAGCCCTCCCGCCCTCTTCCCGAGTGAATGCTAGAGCGTCTCCTCGTCGTTTCCTGTCGACCTCTCTGGGGCAGAAAGGGAGCATTCGGGATAGCGGAAACTCAACAGCTGGGTGGCTTGTAGGTACCGGAAGTATTGGACGGATGTGAGGGGGCGGAGCCAGGAAGTGAGGAAGGGCGGGGCTTAGGAGGAGGCCCGGAGACCGTTGAGCGGCGATTTGCACTCAGGGCCACCTGAGGGGCTTGGCGCCAGCGGTCCTCTGTGTTCTCTCCGGTGGCAGAGACACGCTTGTCGTTTCGCGAAGGGAACTGTGTGGAGAGTGGGTTGACGGAAGGACATTTCTCTACCTGCGCCTGAGGCAAGTTGTAAAGAGGCCGGACTGGGGGGTGGGGCGGGGTCGTCAGGGCGTCTGAGAGGGAAGACCCCCGGCCCCCCACCTTTTACACCAGCTGAGTGGACACTAAGATGGCTGCCAGTTCCAAGGCACCCAACCTGGTGCAGAGCCTGCAGGAGGAGGCAGTGTGTGCCATCTGCCTCGATTACTTCACGGACCCCGTGTCCATCAGCTGCGGGCACAACTTCTGCCGAATGTGTGTGACCCAGCTGTGGGGAGGGGAAGATGGGGAAGGCCGGGTCGAGTTAGACCCAGAGGAGGAGGAGGAGGAGGAGGAGGGAAATGGAGGAGAAGAGGAGGAAGTGGAGGCTGCCGGGGCCGGTGGGGGCTGGGACGCAGCCATGAGGGATGAAGACTCTGAGGGCGACTTGGAAGGAGTGTTCGGGACCGGGGACATGGGCGGGTCCGACTGGGATAACATGGACGTGAGGGAGGAGGGGGAGGAGGACGACAACAATGACCACAACCACGACCACGACGACGACCACGGCCACGATGACAACGACCTGGGGGTGGAGGCCGAGGAGGCGGAAGTCATAGTGCTGGAGGATGATGAGGAAGAGGAGCCGAACCTGCTTCCAGACCCTCGGCTGTGCTTCACGTGCCCCCAGTGCCGGAAGAGCTTTCCCAGCAGGAACTTCCGCCCCAACCTGCAGCTGGCCAACATGGTGGAGGTGATTCGGAAGATGCACCCAGCACTGGGTCGGGGCAGCCATGGGAATGAGCAGGGCATTTGTCCCCAACACCAAGAGGCCCTGAAGCTCTACTGTGAGGTGGATGGAGAGGCCATCTGTGTGCTGTGCCGAAAATCCTGGAGGCACAAGCAGCACAGCGTGGTGCCATTGGAGGAGGTGGTGCAGGAGTACAAGGCCAAACTGCAGGGGCATGTGAAACCTCTAAGGAAGCACCTGAAGGCTGTGCAGAAGATGAAAGCCAAGGAGGAGAGGCGGGTGTTAGAGCTGAACAGCCAGATGCATTCAGAGCTGGCAGCTGTGGCCTCAGCGTTTGGACAGCTGACAAGGTTTCTGACTGAAGAGCAGTCAAGGCTGGAGCAGCGCCTTCGAGAGATGCACAAAGCCCGGCTGGGCCGGGCGGAAGCAATGGTCAGTTTTCTGGCTGAGCGGGCTGCCCAGTTGAGCCGCCTGCAGAACAAGGCCCAGGAACAGAGCCATCAGGGGGCCCTGCCGCTGCTCCAGGACATTAAGGAGACTTTCAATAGGTGTGAAGAGATACCGCGGCGGCCCCCAGAGATCGGGTCCCCTGACCCATGTCAACCCCACAGCCATGACTTCCTGACAGACACCATCGTGAGGAAAATGAGCCGGATGTTCTGTCAGGGTGTTCGAGTGGACGTGACACTGGACCCCGACACGGCTCACCCAGCCCTGATGCTGTCTCCTGATCGCCGGCAGGTCCACCTGGCAGAACGGCAGCAGGAGGTTGCTGACGATTCCAAGTGTTTCTCGGCTGACTACTGTGTACTGGGGGCCCAGGGCTTCCGCTCTGGCTGGCACTACTGGGAGGTAGAGGTGGGTGGGCAGCAGGGCTGGGCCGTGGGTGCTGCCCGAGAATCATCTCATCATGAGGAGGTGGGCTCTGGGGATTCCTCTATGGGCACCAGGGATGCCAGTTCTTCCTCTGGCCATCACCACCGCCTCCACCTACCCCAGCAGCCCCTGCCCCAGAGGGAAGTGTGGTGTGTGGGCACCAATGGCAACGGTTACCAGGCACAGAGTTCGACGGAGCGGAGGCTGCTGAGCCCACGTGAGAATCCACGGCGCTTTGGTGTGTACCTGGACTATGAGGCTGGGCGCCTCGACTTCTACAATGCAGACACTCTGGCCCATGTGCACACCTTTTCAGCTGCCTTTCTGGGTGAGCGTGTCTTCCCTTTCTTCCGGGTGTTCTCCAAGGGTACCCAAATCAAGCTGTGCCCTTGATCAGCTTAACCACCTGCTGGGGCCCCTCTGGTCAGCACTGGCCGGGCGAGTGGTGGTGGAGGGTGGTCCAAGTTTTGGGGCTAAAAGGCTCCCAAAATTTTCTGCATTGCTTCCTGCTCTTCCTTGACCCCAATTTTCCCCGTAGGAGCTTAAGGAACCTTTCTGGCCTCCAGCTCTGCCTCATCTACATGGGTCCCTGATAACAGCTGCCTAGTCTTCCCTTCCTGTCCACCCAAGGACTGAGTTTGAGTAGGGGAGGGAATATTTAACTTTATTAACTTCCCTTTACACATCCCTGCTCTTCAACCTTCATACCAGTCCCCAGGCTGGAGGATTTGGGCAGGACTCACGACTCTCCCCATTCCAGTTCCATTTTCTGATGGAAGTTATAGCTATGGAATTTGGAGGATTTTTGAGGGGCGGCAGGCTGGGCAAAAGGTAGAGCTGGATAATAACCATCTCCTCTAGGGAAGGAAGGAGCCCAGACTTTCTTCTATCCCAATTTCTTCCCCCACAGACTGGCCAGAATTTAGTTTCAGTGAGATCCAGAGTGGTTGACATGATTGAAACCACATATCATTATATCCCCCCAGTAAATTATTTTCTCACCCCTTTACCCAGCAAACCACACCCTACCCTTTTCACTGTCAGACTCTTTTCCCCTTTGTTCACTGGAGTTTCATGTTTCCATCCTCTCATGTCTTCAGTGTCATTTGATGAGCTCTGATGGGGAGCAGGGTTTAGGTCCCTAGCAGAGCCTTGGGTATAATCCAGTAATGGCGAACCTATGACACGCGTGTCATAGGTGATACGCGAACTCATTTTTTTGGTTGATTTTTCTTTGTTAAATGGCATTTAAATGTATAAAATAAATATCAAAAATACAAGTCTTTGTTTTACTATGGTTGCAAATACCAAAAAATTTCTGTATGTGACACGGCACCAGAGTTAAGTTAGGGTTTTTCAAAATGCTGAAAGGCCGAGCTCAAATGGTTAGCCATCACTGCTCTATAGAGTAGGCAAATACAGCTTTTGCCCTGTGCTTTGATGGCCCACGTCAATTTATGTTCCTGGGGGAAAGGGAAGTTGGATTGTGGAAATTAAAAAAAAGTTTTATTTGGAAAAAATAAGAAAATCCAAATGCTGGTACTACAAATCTCTTAAGTCAGAATCTCTGGAATAAGACCCAGGCATAAGTATTTGTAAGAGCTCCAATGTAGCCAAGTTTGAGACATACTCCTGTAAAACTCACACTAATTCTGATTGTCTACTGATTTAAACTTCTTAAAGGAAATGATATACTACTTTGCTGATAATTTTATATGAAATAGAGGTTATAGAATTTATTGGGTTTGGGACCTGGGAAAATCATAATTATATAAGGAATAAAAAATACCAGCAGCTAATAAAATAACCTGTGATAGTCCAGATAACTTGCATATTTTACCTTTAATTTCAGAGTCCTTATCAGTATTCAAAGGAGCATAGAACTTTTAGAAATGCTTCAGTGAAGAACAGTTTATACTCTGTCCCTAATAAATGCAAGTGTTCATTTCCTCTCAGACAAGTCAGTAACAGACAACTATTTTTTGTCAACTGGACTGTATCCACCTATTTATTTCTCACAGCTCATTGTGCATCATTAGGAATGTAACAGGTTTTAGCTACTATCTATTCCAGTTTCTGTAGAATTAATCAATTACATGAGACTTTAAAAAATTATTAAGGCTGTTTTTTATTTTGAATTGTACTTGGCTATTTAAAAAATGGGTAGGCAGAATTGTATTTTTGGTCTGTACTCAGTCAACCAATTCTATTATATTTAAAACTAGAACATTTTTCTATATGTAGAATATAGCTACTGTGCAAGCCACAAATCAAATAATAATATACTTCCTAAAAGGTTCAATTTTGTTAATTCTTTATTAGTTAAGGTATTACAAATGTAAAAGGTTCAATTTTTGATACTTACAAAAATAAATGATAGAAATAAAGTTTGAAATGATTGGTTAAGAAATGTACCACACTTAAGAGAAAAGGATATAACCTCTGGCAAAATCTGAAAATACTGATGTTAAAAATATTCAATAAAAAGCCAATGGTTATTAAAGAGCAGAGAAAGCATAGTTGCCATGTGCCTAGCACAGAGGTGTCAGGTTATGGGTGATTTCATATTTTTCATACTGTAAAATGAATGTATATATTTATGATCACAAATGGAAATAGGCAGTTCACTTACAGGTATCTGTGTTGGAAAAACCTTTGCTACTTCATTAATATTTATCTCCCTCTGTTTAAGTTGTGCACTAACCAAATAAACTTCTAATTATAACTTAGCTTCCTGATTAGATGGCTTGATGTATGTGTGTGTGCATGTATTGGGGGTGGTTATCTATTGATATACAGTACAGAAATTTGAACTAGTAGGCAGTCAGTCATGTTTTTCATTGTCCATCACCACATTGACACTTGGGTGATACATCCATAAATCTCTGGGATGTTTGATTAGCATGAATCAGTCTGTGGTCATCCCTGGAATGCATAGTGGCAAAGCCAAGAAGTTTAGTAGGGAATACGATAATCCACCTGAGGTTTTGTCAATTTGTCTCCTGAAGATTGTGAAGGCTAAATTTTCTATTACTTTTGGAGATTCTGAAGCATATATACATAGTAAGGATCCTGAGAAGGTCCAGAAAAGTTGGTTCATTTTAGTGATCACAGCATTTCACATAAAATTTTGATACTTCAAAAGAGCTGGCTTTATGGGCATGTGACCTGTGTTGTCACATAGGGCCCTGTATTCAGAAGAGCATTGCTCTTGGTTCAGTGTAATTCTGTTGCCATCCTGAAATTTTTAATAATTATATATCTGAATTTATGTTTTATATGTGAACTTGCATGGGGCAATGGAGCATGCACTTGAGGAGAGAAGATGAATGTGATATATGCATCCACCATTCCTTGCTGCTCCATTCATAGTTGTCTTTTGCAATATCCCATGAGAACAAAATTCTTGTAGAACCACAATGCATGAGACTCCACGCTAGTATAGGATAAGTATATAATAAGCAGGGGCATAGACAGCCATGAAAGGCCAAGGTTCCCCACGTGCATCAAAGCTTACTCTGAATGCAGAAAGAAGGCAATAGCATTCTTAGAAACACTAATGGCCAAAAATCCCTACCATATCCTTTCTTGTGTTCCTTACTTGCACTAGGCAACCACTTATACAGAAAATGATGACATAGAGGGAAAGGAAAAAATTGGGCAACCCAACTTTAATTTCCTTTTCTTGCTTTTTGTCCTCCCTTACTCATCAGTTAGCTAAAAGTAGAGAGTGCCAATAAAATATGCACATATGAAAAAAGTGAAATAAAAACAGTTGAGTTAGTTTTGTGCAGCATTTCCCTTTTTCTTGTAAGAGCAAAATATATAAGCATGAATGAGGTATGAAATTGTATAATTTCAGTGATTCTGCATAGGAGTTTATTAAACACTAGAGGCCCAATGCATGAATTCGTCCATGGGTAGGGTACGGCTGGCTGGCCCCGATGGGGGCCAATGGGGGCTGGGCCAGCAGGGGGGAGGGGACATAGGAGGTTGGCCAGCAGGCTCTGCCCAGATTAAACTAGAGGCCCGATGCACAAAATTCATGCAAGAGTAGGCTTTCGCAGCCGGGGGCAGCTGCCTCCCTCCCCTCCCTTGCAGCCACAGCAGCTGCCTCAATCCCTTGGCTGCAGCCCGGCTTCATCCCAGAAGGATGTCTGGAAGGACTTCTGGTCTAATTAGCATATTATGCTTTTATTATTATAGATTCTTCTACTCAAATCTAAAAATGGCATTGAACAATAATGATGAACAGTAAAGTTTTACTAAATGTTTAAATTTGTTTTAACTTAGAACAACATTAAATAACAAATTAAAAAACAAACAAACACCACTATAACAAGTCCAGAGAGAAACTAAGAAAGGACAAAGCTTCATATAAAAGGATGAAATTGGATTCAGTAAGAGCAGTATAATAGTATATTCTATTTTAAATTTATAAGTGAGATGCAATTTGGAGCTAATTGCTGGTTTCTCACTCAACTTCAAAGACAGGAAAGTCTTAGCTAGTCTCGCTCATGGATGACTCCTTATGAATGTTGTTTTTGCTAAGGAGACCACAACGTACACTTTATTAGATAGTCCCTTGAGCTGTAAAGGAGGCTAGATAGAAGCTATGGTAGATAATATCAGCCAGAGTAATATCTGACCTTTTCGGTGTCCCATTCACATTGCTATTCTCTTCTTCAAATAAAACTTCTTCACTATTACCTTCTTTGTATTTCTTGATCTGATTTCTATCAATTTTGCTATAAATGGACCCATATTTGATGGAACATGTAGACACCATGTGATCTACACAAGGTTGCTTAGCTAGTAAATAGAAGATCCAAGGCTAGAACCCATATCTCCAACTATCCCTTTCACTTGAAAAGAGTTGTACTGAACTTTTATTGACTATTAAATCATTTATGTAAATATTATTTGGGGCAACATACATGTTTTATGTTGTACTTTTTCACTTTATTTTATTTTTATTTTTAAAAGAATTTTTTATTAATTTTTAGAGAGAGGAAGGGACAGGGAGAAAGAGAGAGAAATATCAATGTGAGAGCAGAACATATCAGCTGCCTCCCACATACCCTCTACCATGAATTGAGCCAACAACCTGAGCATGTGCCTGGACTGGGAATCAAACCCAGCAACCTTTTGATGCACAGGATGATGCCCAACCAACTGAGCTACACCCACCAGGGCTGTACTTTTTTCACTTTAATTACTGAGATATAAACCTCCATCTGGCCCAATACATTTAGTTTCCACAAATTTTTTTTTTCATATATAGTTTTTATCAGACTTTAAAATAGTACTTCCTTGGCAATTCTATTAACCATTTGACAAGAAATTAGAAAAATAAACCCACTATCTGCTTAATCAGCTCTTCAAAAGTTTTTCACTTAGAAATGTGTTTCCATCTCAGAAATGATTAGTAGATGGTCAAATTACAACAGGAGGAAGAATTATGAAAGAGTTTGAAGTGGAAGAAAATTGCTCACAAATAGAACAGTATTTTGAACAAGGGAGAAACTGGTCTGGCCATGATGTACATTACCAGTTTCAATCATCATACTTTGGGCTCTAAGGGCTGGTCTTACTTAACCTGCTGAATGCTTGAGCTTTACTGTCCAGAGTTTTGCTGGAGTTATATTGCTAAAAATAGGTATATTGTCCTGATGGTGGAAGGTGTGCAGCCAATTCAATGGCATTAAAGCAAGATCAAGCTAGCCTCTCTTTTCGATGTCATTATTATTATTGGGCTGAGAGTGTTTTTGGACTGCAGAGAGATGGCCTCGCTCAGGGTCTTACCCACAATGACAGAAAGTGTCTTTAGATTCTTCAGCCTGATAGAACCAGTCAGAACTCCAGCTCATCCCTCACTCTCAGAGTTTGGGACATAGGAGAGAAATCCTGCAGGATGATGCCAGGAATAGCACCGTGTTTCTTCATAGACCTATCCATCTTTAATATGTATAATATTTGGAGAAAAGGCTATGATGTTTGGAACTTATTTTTAAAATGTAGAAATTACTAATAGAAGGTCTAAGAAGTGAGGGGCAACTGGGTATAGCCATGCAAGTTTTGTCAGATCTAAGTATTTTTGCTGTATCAAGATGAGACAATCTAGACCTGCTAACAGGGTTGTCATATAAGTCTTTGAAAACTCATTTATCCCTCACATACTAGTGAAATGCTTAACATCTGCCAGGGATAGAGATACCAATGGGGAACACTCATTCTGGTAAATCCCCACACCTGGAAGGGAAAGGCGGTTAATGCTCAGGAGCGACCCGGATCCATGGGAGATAGGCCTGTGGATAAAGATCCCCTTCTCCTGGGTCCCATGTGGACCATTTGGGGTGGATCTTCTGCAGACCCTCAGGTGGGCACCTGGGGCAGTTGGGCTGCCTTTGCTAAAAGGAAGAACTTTCTACAGTGAACTGCACAAGCTGTCGCCTCACCTCGGGATCTGTATTTGGAGGGGGCTGAAGCTAAGACCACACATCTGCAGCTGTTCAGAAAAGCTGGAACAGGGAAAACACATAACTGAAATGTAAGCACCATCAAAGGACACTAATAGACACAAAGCAGGAACAGCCTGTCCCAAAAACATCTGAGTAAACTGCCACTGCCTCCCGATGCAAACTTGAACAACCAAAATTATTCCCTTAATGACTGATCCAGCTGTTCAAGGGCAGAATTCTCTGACTTACGCAGACCCGGACCTCATAGATCAAAGTCCTTTGGACTGACCTTATCTTACCTTGGCCCCAAGGAGGGACTGTTAATGTGAAAAACAGCCTTGCTGGCAGCTAGACTGTGCTGATCCCAACCAAACATAAATAGCATTCATGAGAAATAATGTCCAGAGAAGGCCACCCTATGTCTGGAACCAGGCAGAGATAAGACCAGGTCTCAACGAAGAAAATCATTAAACAGTCCATCTCCTCTCTTGACTAAGAAAACTTAGTTTAGTTCCTCTACCAATGACAATTCTAGCCCCTTCTTAACCCTTCCACCTCTTTTTAAAAATATATATTTTTATTGATTTCAGAGAGGAAGGGCGAGGGAGAGAGGGATAGAAACATCAATGATGAGAGAGAGTCATCTATAAGCTGCCTCCTGCACCCTCCCCCTCTACTGGGGATTGAGCTCACAACCCTGGCATGTGCCCTGACTGGGAATCGAACTGTGGCCTCCTGGTTCATAGGTCGATGTTCAACCACTGGGCAACGCAGGCCGGGCAGCCTCCCATCTCTTAAAAAATTAAAATACCCAATACAATGTTGCCTCTGCCTGTTGCAACATGCAATTCAGAATTTACTTCTGCTTCCAAAAACCCTCTTTAGAATCCCTCAACAACTGCCTAAATCCTGTAATAACCACACCCATCCTCACTCTCTTTTACTGAAATGCCCCACGGCTCCCATAGAGTGAATTCTTACTTGATGCAGCAAGCTAAATGAAGCTATGAGGTTTCTTTGTTTTGGGTGTATGAGTGTCTGTGTGTGTGTGTATGTGTGTGGGGGTGACTAATAAGTGTATCCTGGTAATCTTTGGTTAGTAGACATTGACACTGGCCTCTGCTTGCTGCCAACTCATAAGCACCTTTCCTAAGGAAAAGAAAATTAGCCTTATCATTTCCAAAGGTCTGCGAGTTTTCTTCTCTCTCTCCTTTCTCCAACATAAATTCTGTCCTTGTTTTTGTTACATGGAAATGATCTATTATTGGTTTCTCTTGTATACACAGAAAATAATTGGCTACTAACTATATATTTTTCTTAGTCAGTCTTTTATACTGTGGTAGATGTTTACTGAGAATTTGGCAGTAACAGCTAAGAGTCTACATTAGGCATCATATAGTTGATACATTAAATTCAACATTATATACCTCTCTATTTATAAACATTCTTCCAGTATTTCTCCTTAGACTCCAGATTCGCAACAAGGTGTTTGACTCTTTTTCTTCTTCCCTACTCTGCAGCACACCAGAAAAAAGAAAGGAAAAAAAAAAAACCACACCAAACTACAAAACGTCACAAAATCCCCCCCACAGGAATATGATGCGATAAGACATTATTAAAGGTTGGGTGTTTCAAAATCTGGAACACTGACAACACCAAATGCTGGTGAGACATGGAGCAACAGGAACTCTATTCATTGCTGGTGGAAATGCAAAATGGTACAGCTGTTTCAGGAAGATGGTTGGAGGCTTCTTACACAATGAAACATACTCTTACTATGTGACCCAGCAGCCATGCTCCTTGGTATTTACCCAAAAGAGTTGAACAGTTATGGCTACACAAAAACCTACACAGAGATGTTTATAGTACCTTTATTTATAATTGCCAACTTTTGGAAGCAACCAAGGTGTCCTTCAGTAGGTGAAAGGATAAATAAAGTCAGGTACTTCCAGACAATGGAACATTATTCAGCGCTAAAAATAAAGGAGCTATCAAGCCATGTAACAACATGGAGGAAGCTTAAAAGCATATAAGTAACAAACAAACCTGAAAAAAGCTGCATACTGTCTGATTCTAACTATATGACACTCTGGAAAAGGCAAAACTATAGTAAAAATGTCAGAGTTTGGGGTGTGGGAGGTGGAAGGATAAATAGGCACAGCACAGAGAATTTGGGGGGCAGTGAAAACACTCTGTATGATACTAAAATGGTAGCTACACTTCATTATACATTTATCCAAACCTACTGACTATATAATAACAAGAATGAACCCTAATGTGGACTATGGACTTTCAGTAATTATGACAGGTCAATGTAGGTTCATTAATTATAAGAAGTGTACCACTCTGGTGGGAGATGTTAAAAAAGGAGAGTTTATGCATGAGTAGTGGCAGGAGATATATGGGAACTCTCTGTACCTTCCCCTTAATTTTTCTGTGAAACTAAAACTGTTCTAAAAAACCAAGTATTTACCATTTTAAAAATAAGATGGATAAAAATTAATCAATACCCCAAACCAAAAAACAAAAAATTCTTCCAAAAGAAATAAGATAAGACAATAGTAAAGTGTGAGTATTCCCAAAGAGCTTGCCCTCTTTCTGTCCACTTAATAGGATCTCTCTTTTCTCTTACCTCCTCAGAAGTGTGTATGTGGGAGTGCACAAGCTCCAGAAAGATACTAGTAAAGAGAGAGAGAGAGAGAGAGAGAGAGAGAGAGAGAGAGAGAGAGAAAGAGAAAGAGAAAGAGAAAGAGA
>NW_006289235.1:1638711-1676531 GCF_000327345.1 Myotis davidii
GAGAAAGAAAGAGAAAGAGAGAAGAGATTTGGGAGCTTAAGGCACAGAAGACTTAGTAACGTCTGTAATCTGTATTGTTTTTGAATTTGAGAGATTAGTGGAGCAAAGAAAAGAGAATCCATAAGAACTTGAAAGTAACCTGCCATTGAAATTGTAGGAAAGGAAAAGTAAGCCCAACATAGTTGGCTCTACAATAAACTATATGTATGGTACCATAATAATGTGCACGCTGTTTATGCTTTAAATTTTTACAATGACTCTTTGACAAAACACGGAAGATTTAATTATAGTTAGAGAACAAAGAAGAAAAGCAACTCAATATAAAATTAATAATAGGGTTTATAGAATTGGAAGAAGAAAGTCAATAGAAGTGAAGAAACATGTAAGGCCATCAAAATCTCTATTTACCATATGAGGAATTTAAAGATACTGTTGAAAGAAAATAAAGATTTATGAATAACATTTAAAATGAGAAAATAATTGATGGAAGTATGTGGAGTATGATGAAAATGAGTTAATTTTTTCATCTCTCATAGGAGAAAGACCATAGATAATGAAAAAGAGATAAAATAAAAGGTTAGTGATATGAAAATATTATTAAAGATTTGAAAAAGGTAAGCATAAAAAAATAAAATAACTCAAAGTATCTGCCTCTGAGGAGTGACAAGTAGACACAGTATCTTATATAATAAAAGACTAATATGCAAATTGTCCCCTGGGGAGTTTGACTGACTGTGAGCGACCACTCGCCATGACGTGTGGTGACCACCAGGGGGAAGCGCAGAAATGAAGGAAGGCCCTGGCTGGCAGCCAGCACCTGGGGGAAGGGAGGCCCTGGCCAGCCCTGATCACTGGCCAGGCCTAGGGACCCTATCCATGCACAAATTTCGTGCACTGGGCCTCTAGTATTTAAATAAAAGAATTTATGAAGTGGATGCTGCATCCCAAAGGAACTGCCCTGTCATCTTACTCTCAAAACTTTGGAATATTATAACTGGGCAAAATAACCTTTGGACTGAGCTTAAAGCAACATTGTATCCCAAACAACTCTTTGCAAAGCTAACAGGAAAGCAGATATTCTGACTACTGGACTGAAAATTAAAGACATTCTTTAGAATTAGCATCACTATGTTAGCTTCTGTGCAACCATAGAAATTCCTTCCTTCTATTCATGTAATTGTTCCCCTTCCCTTTCTCATAAATACTTCTGCCTTCACCTCCTATTCAGAACACTATTTGGGTTTCTGCCTGAATCAGTGCTTCCCAAATAGCTATTATTTTGGACCTCAAATAAACCTTTGTTGCCTTTGGCCTTTTATTTTTAGGTGAACATATCTGGAGATAATAATGAATTAAAGTTAAAAACATTGCTTCAAACAATTTGACACTTATTAATACTCATCCTGATAAACAAAAATGAGAAAATTAAAATTATATATAATTTTCCCCTTCCCAGAGATACTAAAGATTTGTATTTTGATATATACTCATATAAGTGAGATTATACTATAACATTATACATATGCATACTGCATATTATGGTCTGTTTTTTTGCTTATATGTTTGGAATACTTTTAATATCAATGAAATTGCTTCTAAAACTTTATTTTAAATTTACCTTCTTTACAGATGTGCCATAATTTTTTTTTAAAAGTCTTCTCCTGATGGTCATTGTGTGGCTTTCATTTTTCATTATAAAAATAACAAACAAATATTTGCATTATTCAATCTTTGCACATAGACTTAAGTATTCCTTTGGATGATTCTCTAGAAATGCAATTGCTCAGTCAAGTGGATGCACACTGTTCAGGATTCTGATGGATGTTACAAAATGCTCCCCTGAAATATACCAATTCAGTCTCTTGTCAGTGTACAAGATTAAAAAAAGACAAGTTATTTTTATTTTCATTTATTTGGGTATAAGTAAGGTTGAACATTTTCTCACATGCCTCTGGATTTTATATCAATTCTTTCCCCTATATATATTTTTAAAATAGGCAGTACATTTCCTTTCCTTAATTGATTTGTATGATTCAATTTCAGTTTCTTGGGGGTTTTTTATGTACAGATTTTTTTTTAAATCTATGTGTAAAACAAAAATCTCTGTGTATTTTCCATTTACTTGTTTATTTTGTTGTTACTTCTAGAGAAGTATTTTCCATCATCCCATTGTAGAAATATTTATTTACTGTTCCTCTGTTCTTTGGGATTCTTAAGGTTATTATATTTGAATATTTTATATAGCTGAAAATCAATCTACTGCATTAGATAAAGCAGAATTCTGACTTTTTATATGATTACCACAACCACTTCTTTGATAATATATCTTTACCCACTGATTTGAGATATCATTTTTATTATATATACTTGAGTATAGTATTTTGGGACTGTCTCAGTGTATTATGCTATTTGTATGTTCTTTTAGTGGGATTTTCATTTTACATTTTAACATTGAGAAGGGCAAATGATATTTTGCATTTACGTTTTTCAACATTTTCCAATGAAGTCTCATCTATCTTGCTGTCAGATGAACTTAACAGTAATTGTTGTCACATCCAAAACCCTACTACCTCCTTTCTCAATTTAATTTTGGTGTTTTTCTATTATATTTTAAGTTAATTTGGGGAGAAATTCTATGTTCAAAATATTATTAGTCTCATTAATATTGCATATATCTGTCCATGCATTCAAATATCCTTTTATGTTTTTCAGTAAAGTTTTATACATCTTCAAATATCATGCTAAATACATTCACAATAATTTTACCTTTTGAAACTCTACTGTGGAAAATGAGAGTTTTGATTTCTAATAGATCATCTAAATAGTTACTAGCATGCAGGTAAGCTAGCATTTAATTAATATCTAATAATTTCTAGGTTTTTTTCTTAAATAGTTTTATGACTATTTAGTTGTCAGTGTTGATTCATGTAGATCCAAGTGGGCAATAACACCCAATATGAACAACTTGATTTTCCCCCAGTACTTACACTTCTCATTTCTTTTATTTGGCATAGTTCATTGGCTAGAATATCAAGAATAATACTAAGAAAGAGCATTTAATAGTTGTGTTTCTGGTTTTAATGAAGATACTACCAATATTTCAACATTGATTATGGAGTTTTCTATTGTTTTAATAGAAATTATTTGTCATGTTGTCTCTTAGTGTTATTTATTTTATAGGATATTAACATTTATATCAATTGTCCTCTATTCTTACATTGTTAATTTTTTTGTTTCTATTCTTAAGTCAGGGACAGATTATAAATCTTCTCATAATTTGTAGAAAATATTATATATTTTTCTTCTGAGTTTTATGTACAATTAATACCATTGTAAATATCCCAGTTACTAATTAACAGGAAGGAAGCAAAGGCAAGGCCAAATAGATACATGCCCAGTAAAGTCTTGGTGACATAGGGAAGGTATGTGCTCGCCATTCACACCTGGGGACAGGTCATTGGCCAAAGTAGGCCTAGCCAGTGCAAGCTCTGGAAGATTTCAGATATTGAAACTCCTAAACAAAGGAATTCCCTCCCTTCCCCTCTTGGTACTCTTGCTCTCTTGGGACTCTTGCTGCACTGGACCCAGCTCCACATGGAATGGAAACTCTGAACACTGCCTTTGCTTTTATATCTAGTGAGTCCCCAGCTGCACCTTTTCCAGGACTGGATTAAGGGAAATGGGACTTTGCAAACGGAGGGATGTCATTTCACACAAATAAAGCTTTCTACCGCATCTCATTTTCCCCTGGAACCCTCCAGAAGTGCTTATTCCAGCGGTACCCCAAGACCCACACACTCCCACTAGCAATGGAGAAAAGCCATCCATGCATTTCTCCTATAACACAATGAAGGATATAAATAGATTCTCTTAAATTAATCTATTTCCTGAGCTAAATCCAATTTAAAAATGGTAGTTTTGTCTTTGGTGTTATTTACTTTACTTTATAAGATATTAACATTTATATGCCTGATATTGGTGTATAGTTTTCAATCTCTCTGCTATTTTTTTTCAAATTTCACAATCAAGGCAATGAAAGTTTTAGAATATGCATATAGATGTTTAAAAACTATCGTGGTTTGGAACTTTTTAAACCAATGATAATTCATACTTGGATATTTGAAACCATGTGTCTTAAAATACTTTTGAAGATATTTCTACTACTGCTTTTTTATTTCTGATAAATTCAAATGTTTAGATTATTATTTTCCCTTTTATCTCAAACATAAAAGCATTTAAGGCTATACATTTTTCTTTGGTTACAGCTTTGTTCCTATCCCAGAAGTTTTAATGTGTGGTTTTCTTATTTCATTAATTTCTAAATAGCCCACTTTTAATTTAATTTAATTAGTTAATCCTCACTCAAGGATATTCTCTTTCCATTGAGTTTTAAAGAGAGTGGGAGGGAGGGAGGGTGGGTGGGATGGAGCAGGGGAGAGAGAGAAACATTGATGTGAGAGAGATACATCAATTGGTTGCCTCCCACACACACCCAGACTGGGGCCAGGGATCGAACCAGCAACCCAAATACATGCCCTTGACTGAGAATCGAACCTGAGACACTCTAGTGCAGTGGTTCTCAACCTTCTGGCCCTCTAAATACGGTTCCTCACGTTGTGACCCAACCATAAAATTATTTTCATTGCTACTTCATAACTGTAATGTTGCTACTGTTATGAATCGTAATGTAAATATCTGATATGCAGAATGGTCTTAGGCGACCCCTGTGAAAGGGTCATTCAACCGCCAAAGGGGTCGCAACCCACAGGTTGAGAGCCGCTGCTCTAGTGAGTGGACTGGTGCTCTAACCACTGAACTGCTGGCCAGGGCTAAATAGCACAATTTTTAAAATAACTTTTAAAATAACACTTTTTCTTCTTGTTATAAAGGCAATGTATATTTACCATATAAATTGAATGTCACTTTCCTATATTATCTAAGGATTATGCCATATGATCTACTAATTCACTTTTCCTATTTTTTAAATGACTTGCTGACTTTATTATAATTAATTCTTCTGGGCATTTTGAAATTGCCATATTAAATTTTTCAATCCTGTTCAGTGATGTGTTATTACAAACTCATACTTACGAAGTGCCTACTTTGTTGACATTGTTGTGCGTTGTTTTTTTTTTAATCTTTGTTTTTGCTTATTCTTCTATCTAAATATTCTTTGAATTTACTGGGGTTTGTTAGAAAATGGTATGTTGTTTGCAAATTCACTGGTTTTGCAACCTTTACAAAGGTTACAACCTTCACTGCACATTACAAATACTTGGGAAACTTAAAAAAAGTTCCAATGACCGGGTTTCCTCGCAATCCAATTAAATCAGAATCTTCTGAGGAGGTACCCAGGCATCTTTAAGTTTTAAAGGCTCTCATGAAATTCCAATTAGCAGCAAAGATAGAAGACCACTGGACTTGTTAGAATATGCAGGAAAGGAAGTTTCTAAGTTTAAAATGTAAGGTTTATAGATTTTGCAAATGTAGCCGCTTTTACAAATTAGTTACAAATTGGTAAACAAGCTAATCCCCAGTATCTTTGAAAAACATAATTTTAATTTTGCCTGGAGCTGTGGCTATCAATACATTCTTCAGCATATCCCGCATGCCAGGAAACCATTACACTCACCAATACTTATTAAGAAGGAGAATAATTTTTCAATTGTGAACCTTTAACTGCCTTTTGGAAAATTCATCCAGATTTCCTTGAGCAAATTTTAGAAAGGGTATACATGAGCAATTACAGAACTGGCCTTCAGCCTAACTCAGGAATAAAAAAGCTAACAAGTGAAGTCATTTTTTTCTCCTTACTTTTCCCCCCATAAAAATAGACATCTCTATTTTAAAAGTATCTTCATGACATCATTTGAAGCCAGTTTCCTTCCTAATAACAGTAACCCAAATTGTACTTAATTTTTCATTGAATCAGAAATTAAACAATAAAAAATGAAACTAGTTTGTACCTACGTTGACAAAGAATAGTCTAATTAGCCAAAGGTGATCAAATTTAGCATTATTTAACCACCTACCTAAGGAAAACCCCCCCCACAAAGAACAGCGCCTAGTAATAATTCAGCCTTGAAGCTGTTCATCAAAGAATAAACACAATTGTTAATTAGCTTTTCATTGGGGAAAGTTATACGTTTTTCATGTTATCATAACATTTCAAAATGCCTTGGGAAATGAGAAAATTAAGATAATGTAAACTACTGAAACATTGTAATTTCAACACTAAAACATTTTGCCCAGGCTTCTGCTGCAGGTACTCAGTTAAGGAGGAGGAGCAGAGGAATGTATAAAGACATGTGGGGAGGGGGAAGGAAAATCAGCCTCTCCAGGAAGTTGTTTTAGACTAAAAACAGATTCCTAAGCTGTTTCAGGTGTATCAGAACCAAGAAAATGTGCAATGTAATTTGTTTCCCTCAAATTACCACTTATGAAACTGTATCCTAAACCTGGTTTCACAAAGACTCTCAACTAGTTAGT
The DNA here is from genome assembly GCF_000327345.1 of Myotis davidii. NCBI lineage: Eukaryota > Metazoa > Chordata > Mammalia > Chiroptera > Vespertilionidae > Myotis > Myotis davidii. The sequence continues at coordinate 1,645,201 of NW_006289235.1, forward strand.
TATTGTTCTACTCATAGCTCTGTCAGAAATTTTTCTGTTATAGTTGTCACTTTAAGTAAACCATGGAGCCCCACTAAAACTGACAGAGAGCCAAATAGTGAGAGAATGTATTGATAATTAATATCCCTCTTGTGCTTGGGAATTGCCAATGGGAAAGGATCTCTCCTAATTTAGTTGAGAAGGAGGATCAACTGAGAATCAAATTGCTTAGACAATGTTGGATTAAAGGCTATCGTCCTCTCTCTGTTCTCCCGATGCTATACAGGCCCACTAGATTCTTGGGAAACTCCAGAGAAGGGATTGGACAGTTCACAACTTAACAGCCTGTATTTTTTGTCTGCCCTGGTAAGTGGGGCTTTAGCAGCATAATCAATTTTATTTAGAAAAATAAAGACAACTGACATTTCTTTCACCTGGGCATTATAGAAGAGATTTAGCTTGGATCATCCAATTAAGTAAGCATGAAATCTGGAATATAGTAGGTTATTTCTACATGTTCATCCTCTTTTTCTTTCTACCTGCTCAATTATATCTGGGTTACTTCTACTAAATGCAGTGACAGAGAACATTTCAGTGGATGAAGAGAGTACTTGGTAATTCCATATCCCTAGATTCTAAGGAAGGCTAAGTAGAATCTGTTATTATGAAGAAGCAAGTGAGGCAAACATATTTAAATAACTTGATCAAGGTAAAACTATAATACATGATAGACAAGGGATGAGAACTTTGGGGCAGTGCTACCTATCACTTTACTATTTTTCCTAAAATGTGTTTGGAACAAAGTTAAGCACAACAATAATATATATGCAACATTTTCCATTTTCAAAAGCCCTTCAACATTACATCATGGATCAAAACAACCTTGGTGACTAGTTAAAATTATCTTAATTTTAGAAGTGCCAAAATTAAAATTCAGGAAAATTGCTCAAAATGTCATCATGTTGAAATAAGCTATAAAAAGTCTTACCACATTTAACAAATTACAAATGTGCCTTTTTATTCCAGCCAGTGCATTACTCAGTGGTTGAGCATTGACCTATGAGCCAGGAGGTCACGGTTTGATATTCCCTTCAGGGCACATACCCGGGTTGTGAGCTCAATCCATAGTAGTGGGGGGAGTAGGAGTCAGCCAATCAATGATTCTCTGTCATCATTAATGTTTCTATCTCTCTCTTCCTTTCCCTTCCTCTCTGAACTTAATAAAAATATATTTTTTAAAAATGTACCTTTTTCATCAAACCATAATTTTCTGTGTATACATTAATAAACTATTTTAAGGAAGTGTTTCGGTTTAAATATCAAATGTTTCTATAGTGCTTTGAAGTAACAAGCTAAATAAAACTAAATGGAACTTAAAATGCATCCATTTATTTCCTTACTGTGGAACATACACATAAAGTATACATGAAATAAAACAATAATTTTGAAGTTGTGATGCCCCATCATTGTTTCATTTAAATCCTTAATATAAGCGCACACAGGTACACGCACGCACACACACACACACATGCACATGCACATGCACAATTGGCAGATAGACATATGTTTGAGATTCCTACTGAAAATCTGCTGTATCCATGTTTGCTTCAATATGAGAATTACTGGAAAACAGTGAACTACCCAAGGATCTTTGTTCTTTCCTTAATAATGTATATAAAAATTAGCAAAGCTGTTCCTCTTTGTTTCTGAGGTTTGAACAGGGTTTCATCTGCTATTGTGGAATCACTGTGTCACTGTCTCCAAACTGTCTTTCAAAGACAGTTTTTTTAAACATTTTATTTTATTTTATACTTGTTACAGGTGTACAGCATAGTGGTTAGACAAGAAGCGTTTTTTAAAAAACACTGATGACTACAATTTATTCTTTACAGAGTCAGATGAATTTGTATTATTTTCCACTGATGTCTAGACAGATTTTCCACAAAAGGTCAGCATAACAGCTAATTTGACAGCAAAACCCGCTCTTGTTGAATATGCCACTGAAAGAAAGGCTTAGCACTGTATGCAACAAGGAGGTCACCTTGTCAAATGGCCCCAAGAGCATCTGCTAGGGGAGATGTGATTGATGGCAGAAGCTATGGCATTGGCTTGCCATGGACTGTCATACGGAAATCACTCCTAGTGCTTAGAAAGCCAGCCTTCCCACATTTCCTTAAGGTGAACACTGATCATGCACTTGGTTGTCTTAAGGAATCCCAGGAGTTTGTCAGGGAAACAGGAAGACATTCTAGGTGGGAAAAGAGCCTTTGCAAAGGTAAAAAGGTATAAAATAGGGTGGGTGGTCCATAGGAGGAATTACAGAGTATGAGATCTACAGTCAGGAAGTGTGGAGGCTGAAGCTAGAACTATAAAAATGGGCTAGATTTCAGGAAACCAGTAAAGTTAGATTTCATTTTGCAAACAGTGGTGATCATCCATGGGTGTAAGTAAGGTACAAGAACAAATATGTAAATCTCTATATATAAGAGGCTAAGTGTCCACCCATCTGACCGGTAGCTATAATGCGCACTGACCACCAGGGGGCAGATGCTCAATGCAGGAGCTGCCATGACGTGCATAGATGCTCAATGCAGGAGCTGCCATGACGTGCACTGGCCATTTAAAAATAAACGGCACCACAGACCTGGTGCCAAGAAACTGACACTTGGCTTCCACCAAGTGGGACACAGGCCCCACCACCACCCTGGAGCGACACCCCACCAAATCACAGACAACACTCCCAAGACCCCATGGCACAAAATGCAGCCCACAGCCCAGCCCAGCCCAGAAACCGTCGCTATGGGCACTGGGTAAGGACATCACATAGCCACACCTGGCTTCCTCTCCCTAGCAACGAGCCTCCTTGCAGTTTCTTCAGCCCAAGAATACGACTTGCTTTATAGCCAGGTGCAAACATTTGACAGTTTAACCAAATGTCTGTGAAGCGTTCTCCTGTGCCTCCTCTCATTTGATCCTCACAGAAGTCCTGGAGTAGGTAGATAGGAAACTCGGAAGAATCCTATTTTCTTTTCATTAATGAGAAAACGGAGACTTAGAAAGCTTGGAAACTTGACCTGACTGAAAAGAAGTAAGAAATGGTGGACCTTGAAAATGATCTCAGGGTTTCTCACTGAGCAGAATATAGTCAAATACTGCTGCAGTTAAATATTTTACCCTTTGTTCTCCCTATGTGATCTACAATAAGAATCTGCTTCCTGTTGATATTTACTCCTGTGTTGCTAGCAATTACCTGAATCTCCCTGTGTGACCTACAATAATAATCTGCTTCATGTTGATATTTACTGCTGTGTTGCTGACAATTACCTGAAAGAGAAGTTGGGGTGCTTCACTGGGCTGGAAAAAGTTTAGCTAAATCAGAAAGCAGATCTAATTAAGCAAGTTTATTCTATATATATAAAAGGCTAAGTTGACTCTTGCATGCATGATACATATAAAGCTCTTTCTGGCACCAATAGCACTCGTGTGTTTCCATCTGTCATTGTTGATCATGAATTTGGTTGACACTTCTATTATATGGAAAGGGTGAATAGTAATATTAAAATATTTCTTCTAATTTTCTTTCAAAGTGCACGAATCTGTGCACTGGGACACTAGTATATAATAATTAACTGTAGCAACTACAACAGCTGGGATACATTGAGCATTGACAACAAGCCAAACACTGTTTTAGGCACTTGGATTGTAGTAGCTATTTAATTCTCACAGAAATAAGTATTAGATTAATACCATTTTACAGATGAGTGATAAAGTAGCCATTATGGAGCTAGTAAGTAACAAAGATTAAATTCAAACCAGAATTATGTGCTTTTCTATTGTATTAGCCTGGATGTTTAGTGAGATCACCATGTTTGTACTGTGCAGGGGGAGGAAGACAATGGAGACTGTACTCAGTATGGCCATATGTTGTGTGGTAATGTGAATTTCAACAGCACACTATGAGAACACCAGAAGCAGAGAAAGCAAGTGTTATCAGCCCTCTTTGCAAATGAGAACTTAGAATGTTTAAATGATTTGGCTTTAGTCTTCTGAATTTTCATTCACTGCACTTTCTATTCATTAGACTTATCTGTTCTAGTTTCCTAAGATCAAACGCTACAGAAAATAAACACATAAACACTTTTTTATGAATTCAGAAGAACAGCAGACAGCTATGGAGGATGCACATACATAAAAGTATCTTGAACTCCCAGGGACATATTCATCTATGCACTTTTTAATTTATTCATCATTCAGTGATCATTTATGGAGTTTTTTATGAACCACGCACTATAAACTAAATCCTGGGGATAAAAGGACAATCGAATTTGCTGTTATCCACTGAATTCTGTCCAATTTGCAGATGCTACTTGGCTTATTGAACTTCCAAAAGTTACCTTCTGGGATTATCAGGCTCCCGTCCTAACTATTTTCCACTTTAGAAAATCATCACACACCCCATAAACTGAGAACATCATCGGTCCAGAGAGGCTCAGTCCTATTGTGCAAAAGATTTCCTATATTGATAGCAATATTCAGCTGACAGGCCCTGGGATAAGACCACTGTGAGGATTGTGAATATACCTCACCTTAGTTCTGACCATATACAAGGGCTGGACAACCAGACCACATAGCTCCAGCCCAGGAGCTCCTGAAATCTTGGCGAGGCAATCGAACTTCATATTTGACAGCATTATTTCACTTTTCTGACCCTAACAGACTGGGTCTATGAGCATGCTTTTCTGGACATATAATTTTAAGAGAAGAATATCAATATTGAAGAAAACAAGTGTACTTGAATGTCACTCTCCCTATGGTTCCCTTGTTATTCCTAGAGTGTTCTCCAGCAGGTAAAGTGGGCTATTGAACACAAAACCCCAGGAATTCTGACATCTTCCATTACCTTAAACTGATTGAAAATCAGCTTTGCTTCAGTAAATCACTTGACAGTAGAAAAATTCTTCCCATGGGTTGCTCCTTTCTGAAAACTTTTCTACTGCTTCACCTCCTACTGGCACCTCCATTCTCTGAAACACACTGTACTCTCTCCCAAGGCATTATTCATATGATCCAAGAAGAACTAAGAGAGATTTGATGACTAATTTGCAACGATCTGAGGTACCTAGAATATATTATACATTTTATTTTTATAATTCTTTAAAATAAATACACTTACTATCCTAAGGGGAACTTTGATATTAAAAAGGAGTCACATTTATTACATATATGCTAGAAGTCTAAGCAGCTGCTTTTTAAGCCTATATCCCCAAATAGAATTATTTATGAGAAACCTTAACGCAAATAAAGATACTAAACCCTGGGGGCCCCTTGTGCTTTTATATTTGACATCTCCTCTTTTCAAATATTCATGTAGAATAGCCTTAAGTAGAAACTTCAAGATGTGTTATGATAAAACATTTTCCCGAACCACTTTACTGTTGATGGGGTGTTTTCTCAGTCTGGATCCTCAATCATAGTATTTTCCCTAAATAAAAAAGGGTAACTTTCCAACCACTTCTGAATGACAGCATTGGTTCTGCTTCCTTAGCTCACTTCAGAGCAATCACAGGCTGCCACGTTTCCAGCATCAGAGATAAAGTTCAGATCAATTTTATCACACATTGATTCAAAAAGTCTCAGTCACATGGGAGGTTGGAATATCTTTCACAGCCCATAATACATTTTCCCACTGCTTCATACTACATATATTGAAAATCTATTCATCACCCATTTCCCAAAATTTAGAAGTTTGAGTTTAAAAATAACACTTTTAAAAATATATCTTTACTGATTTCAGATAGGAAGGGAAAAGGAGACAGAGATAGAAACATCAATGATGAGAGAGAATCATTGATCAGCTGCCTCCTGCATGCCCTACACTGAGGATTGAGCCTGCAACCCTGGCATGTGCCCTGACCAGGAATCAAATTGTGAACTCCTGGTTCATAGGTTGTCACTCAACCACTGAGCCACGCCAGTCTGGCTAAAAATAAAGTTTTATAAGTGAATTTACCTACTTTACTTGGCAGGCTATAAATTCTAGCTCTCACATCAAGTAAGGAGTGAATGCTATTTCTTTTTTGCCTTATGTTAAAGTTCAGATTGATAAGCTTTGTAATAATTTTGAAAGTTCACATTATTACATTAGTGGGGCCTCCGAGTTCAAGTTTATGTTAAGGTGTGAAACACTGTTTCTGACTAAAAGGTCATTTCTACGTACAAAAGATGAAATTATGTTTTCTACTACTAAAACGGGCATAAGTGAACCAATACATAATGTGAAATGAGCATTATAAAAGACATAAAATATGTATAAAAGGCAAAACCATTCATCTCTGTATTTTGTGTTCATTCAGCAAAGAATTACCAAGCAAGTCACATATATCTAGTATAGTGTTGAGAGGTTTTGACCATCTCTACAATTGTGGTGAAAGTGCAGGACTCTAAAAATTTTAACATAGATATTTAATATCAGTTAGATATTAGGTATTTTCATTGTTGTATATAACCAGAATTTACTAGCATGTTGAGATAAAGGATTTTAAAAAGTTCAGAACAGTAAGGAAGACAGTGCTAAACACTCACGAAGAGCTTAAAAAAAACAAAAACAAAAGTAAATCAACATAGAAATATTCACTATAGATCATTAAACCCAATGAACTGGGACAAAAATTTAAGAAAAACAATTTTATATTGCCTTGATAGACTAGTCCAGATTATCAAATTAGATGGAATTTTCAAAGACACTATTACGAGAAAAAACGAGTGTGGAAACTAGGAAGTAGCTGTAAGTTGAATTTATGGCCAAGAAGTTAGCATGGGTGTAATAAAACATCTTTTTTGTGATAAGAAATATGGAAAGACAGTAACTGTTCCCCTACATTAAGTCCCTTCCAGGTTAACAGATGCAGCACCAGTTGGCTGCAGGTACTCTTGTCAATGCCTTACTCAGACTGTCCCATCTACTTCTTAAATATATATTTTATTGATTTTTTTACAGAAGGGAAGGGAGAGGGATAGAGAGTTAGAAACATCGATGAGAGAAAAACATCGATCAGCTGCCTCTGCACACTCCCCACTGGGTATGTGCCCGCCACCAAGGTACATTGACCGGAATCGAACCTGGGACCCTTGAGTCCGCAGGCCGACGCTCTACCCACTGAGCCAAACCAGTCAGGACTTCTTACTGATTGCTGTATACTAAGACATGTTAACATGACTACCCATTTATCATCACTTTTTCACTTTGTGTTTGCTAACTCGACTGTGCCAACATGTTAGAAATGGACAAGGCTTAATATAATTTTAATATGTAAGGAAATATACTAATAAAATATTTATGAAGTTTAAAGTCTTTGACTCATGATAGTGAACCATATTCTGTGCAACAGGATCCCTCCATCCACACCCATTCAACCAGCATAACAAATACCAGTAACATTGTTCCAAGGACCTTTGAGAAGTACAGAGGAATTAAGGGTCTCAGGGTTGAAAGGAAACTGCTTCTTCAAATGGACTGTGTCATAGAAGCCCAACATGAAGAGTGAACTATTCAGCTAAAGAAATGATGTGTGTGGAGGGAAGGGAGCCGGGGGGAGCATTCGGGCTCCATCCTTCCCCAGGAAATGGTTCCTGAAACACTCATAGGACATCCTAAGACTCAAATGAGAATACTGTAAAAAGCCCTAATATTCTCCAATTCCTAATATGTGGACCAAACCTCTCCATAGCATTCCTTAAATAGATGTTAAGCCTCTCACACCCCAGTGAAAGATAACTCACTGCTTTCGAATGAAACTTTTCTACATTGGGCCATACTAGTATTTAACCATTACTATGGAGTTGTGTGTTTTTTAAATTATATATTTATTTTTTAAAATTGATTTCAGAGAGGAAGGGAGAGGGAGAGAGAGATAGAAACATCAATGATGAGAGAGACTCGTTGATCGGCTGCCTCCTGCACACCCCCCACTGGGGATCGAGCCCGCAACCTGGGCATGTGCCCTGACCAGGAATAGAACTGTGACCTCCTGGTTCATGGTCGACGTTCAACCATGCCATCTGGGCTGCTATTGTTGTTTTAATTGGATAGCTGTCTCCCTTTCCTTTCTACTTACCTTTTTGAAAACATTTATCTTTGAAGGTATTACAGATGCCCCCCCCCCTTTTTTTGTATTTACCTTAATAATAATATACTCCATCCCTTTTTGTTGTGTGTTTCCTTCCCATGTCCCGCTTACTAGCTTTTGGGGGGTCTCTGTCTAAACTCAGCTAGTGAAGACAATGAATGGACTTCGGCACCTTTTCCACCAAATAGCTCTTTGAATATTTAAAGACACATAATACACACTAAAATCAATTGCTTTCTAGACAGGCTCAGTTTTTCAACATCTCATTTTAATTATGTTTCCGAGAATGCAACAGCACATATTTGATCTGATAAACATACTTTCAGTGTCGACAAAAAGGGTGTTGGACATCATTTCTGTTTCCATACTATATTTCTTTCATTCCTTTTTGCATCCTATCATTATGTGAGATCACTGTAAATACCCATCTTTCATTTTTTGAACCAATGTGCCATAAATCCTCCAACATATATTTATTAGTTGGGGGTCAGGAGAAGGGAATGCTAATTTAGGAAAGTATGTTTTCCCTATTAAATTTTATCTTGATTCATTAAGCAAATATTTAAGTGCCTAATATATGCCAGGTACTTGATAAACAGCATCAAACACAGTAGAAATAGTCAACATCTCACCCTGACCGGTTTGGCTCAGTGGATAGAGCGTCAGCCTGCGGACTGAAGGGTCCCAGGTTCGACTCCGGTCAAGGGCATGTACCTTGGCTGCAGGCACATCCTCAGTGGGAAATGTGCAGGAGGCAGCTGATCGATGTTTCTCTCTCATCGATGTTTCTAACTCTCTATCCCTCTCCCTTCCTCTCTGTAAAAAAAAATCAATAAAATATATATTTTTTAAAAGAGTCAACATCTCCGTGGAGCATTTATATAGTAGATGGAATATGACAATGGCTAACATACACTGAAAACTTTTGACATAGGTAGATAGGAAAGTGAGGTTTAGTTCATGGTCAAGTCTGTACATCTAAGCTTGGGTTTGTTTGATCCCAGAGCCAGCTCTATTAGCCACTAGGCCCAAAAGAAGATTATTACCTATTGTAATAGTCTCATGATTCTTTCATCTGTAACGCTGGAAGATACTGTGATTTAAGGGTCTAGGAACAGAGAAGGAAAGAAATGAAAGCATGGGCTAAAATGAAGAACAAAGGAAAGATCCAAATCAGTAACCAAGACTAGGAACAGCAGTTTTAAAAGAAAACTGATCTGCCACAGAAGAAAAGAATATGACAGACATAACCTCCAATGGCACAGAAACTCCATATGGGATAAGAAATACTCAGCTGTAGAGAAAGGCTGTTTTCAGACAGGTAATTGAGAGCAGCCTGATCATCAGAGTGGGAAGCCAATATCTATAAACATGTAATAGCAAAATAAATGCAGAAATCATTACTGATCTCTAATTACCAACTGTTTTATAAAAATATTTCAGGAACTTTTATCTTGGAACCAAGATATTCTAGGATAAATAAAAAATATAATTGCATTAATATCATTAGGAACTTGGATTTTTAAAAATATGTCTTATTTTTTTAGAGAAACATTGATGTGAAAGAGACATCGACTGCCTCCTGCATGCTCCCTGACAGGGGATTGAGCCTACAACCTGGGCACCTGCACTGATGGGGAATCAAACCAGCCACCTTCCGGTGCACAGGATGATGCTCAAACAACTGATCCACACAGGTTAGGGCAAGAAACTTAGATTTTTAGTGTAAGAAGAAAGAGATTGCCGTAAAAATGAAATATATCATTTTTCTATTTATTTTTTAAATATATTTTTATGGATCTCAGAGAGGAAGAGAGAGCTAGAAACATCAATGACGAGAGAGACTCATGGATTGGCTGCCTCCTGTACACCCCCCACTGGGGATCGAGCCCACAACCTGGACACGTGCCCTGACTGGGAATCGAACTGTGATCTTCTGGTTCATGGTCAATACTCAACCACTGAGCCACCGCAGTAAGGCTTAATTTTTTAGTTCTATTGCTTTCTAAGTGGTGCTTGTGTATATTTATGGTTTATGCACTTTTATGATTTATATTATACTTCAGTAACAAAGTTTGCAAGAGATAAGATAAATAAAAATACAATTATATAGGAGTGGTTCCAGAAAACCAAAGGGCAAGTATAAAGGGAAATACTTTCTCTAATAAACTCAGTGCATATCAATCACTATTGCAAATTTTATTTCCTTTAATCAGTGGTTCTCAATCTGTGGGTTGCGACCATCAGAAAACACATATAGCATATCAGATATTTACATTATGATTCATAACATTAGAAAAATTATAATTATGAAGTAGCAACAAAAATAATTTTATGGTTGGAGGTCACCACAACATGAGGAACTGTATTAAAGGGTAGCGGCATTAGGAAAGTTGAGAACCACTGCTTTAAGTTCTCAGAAAAACCTTATTTGTACTGAAAATCTCTGGGTCTCCAGGCAGTGCATGGACTCCTGCCAATTTAATTGTAACTTAGAATTTAGTATCCTAACACAAATGTCTCTCACTGTTTGATCTACGTTAGAGCTGTCAATTACCTGGAAGGGGATCCTTCAGTTTATTGTATCTGTACCTATCTAGCAATCTCGTCTTCTGAGGAAAGAAAGTATATTTTGACTCCTCAAATAATCTCAAGTAAAATTTTAAGATTATAGTTTTTTTTGTTGCTGTTAATCCTCACCCAAGGGCATTATTTCCATTGATTTTTAGAGAGTGGAAGAGAGGAAGGGAAGGGAGAGGAAGAGAGAGAGAGAAACACCGATGTGAAAGAGACACATAAATTGGTTGCCTCCCTCATGCCCTCCAACTGGGGCTGGGGATTGAACCTGCAACCCAGGTGCACAATTTTTACCAGGAATTGAACTAAAGACCCTTTGGTGTGTGGATCGACGCTCTAACCACTGAACACATCAGCCAGGGCAGATTTTAGCCTTTTTAAGGAAAACATCTATGCATTCAATTAATATTTATTAAGGACAGGGCTCCAAAAGGCATTTCCTACTTCTTGCTTTTAGTTTGTATTTTATGAATTCAGCCTGGAGGTGGTTTATTTCCAAACAGAGAATAATCTCATTGGTTCATTTATTGCCACAATCACTTAACTTATGTTACTTAGAAAAACTCTTTAAACCAGAATTTACATTATTATGACCGCAATCCACATTGTTACAAACCTGTGGTTTAAGATAAACTTTTTTAGATATTATAAATTCGCAAAGCTTTTTAAAACCAATTATAAAGGAGTTTTATTTTGGAAGGGGAAATGGATATATTTGTTTTTACTATGTTAAAAGGCAGCACAATTAATAAACTATACTCTTAACATGCCATTATAAATACATTCATTTAATAAAACTTAATTTTTTAAGTAGAAAGGGAGAAAGAGTATTATTGAAATAATAACTTACAGTAATGTGCCAGACACAGTTCAAAGTCATTTGTTCATTTAAATCTTCAAAACAATCTTAAAGGTTCATACTTTATTTTATTGATGAGAGAGAGAGAGAGAGAGAGAGAGAGAGAGAGAGAGAAGCACTGATTTGCTGTCCCTTATTTGTATATTCATTGGTTGCTTCTTGTATGTAACCTTGGCCTTTCGGGATGTGCTAATCAACTGAGCTACCCAGCCAGGGGAGGTTCATAGTATTTTTCTCAAATGAGTAAACAGAGGTACAGAGAAGGTATATGACTTGCCTGAAAGTATGTAGGACATAAAGTAGAAGGCACATGATTTGAATCTAGGCAATTTGGCCTCAGATAACTAGATCCATTCCCAGTTCTGTTGTATGTTTGGTTGATTGGTCAGTTAGGTCACATTAAAGTTAATCAGTTTGTCAAGGTCATGTGCTTTTCAGAATTGGAATTCTCTGTTCAAGGAGACAACATAACCAATTCATCTATCTGTCTTTTTTTCTGGCACATAGTTGGGTTTAACGAGCACTGTTTCACTGAATAGCTGAACCAGTTTTGCCCTCTTATAGCAGCTTTAGGTAAAGGCTGGAAATAATGTTACCAGAACAAGGGCATGCCATTAGCTTCCTTGGTTATTTTATAGAAACAGTATGATGGGCCACATGTCTATTTCTAGCAAGCAGCAATGTAGTTTTATTTTCTTTCTTGTGCTATTATCTTCTTTAAAATACTATGCACCAATCTACATTGCATTCAATTACAGACTCCTCTTAAATACTAACAAACCAGACCATTTCCAGAATGGTAAAGAGACTGAGAAACAGACTCTTCTGGATCTATTTCCTGATTAGATGTAAAAGGCCCTTCATTTAGAAAACACATTCATAATTCCCAGATTGTTTTGATCTTCCTTCCATTCTAGGGGCCGTTTCCACAGACCAAGAGTCAGAGAGTCTTGAATATATACATCACAATAGAAATAATGGGATTATGACTCAATTACCTTTGCTCCATTTTGGCAGTCTTCTTTATAAAACTTTTAATCTGAACTTTGGCCCTACCTATAACTCCATGCACATCTTTTTGATTTATTTTACTGAATAGGCAGTTTTTCATAGTTTCACCTTAGATTACACCAATACATTTATAGACTCATATTCTGTGCTCATTAAAGATCTCAGTCAGAGACTGGAAGGTGACCAGTAGGATACAATTAAACATTTCTTTCTGGTCTACATCTACCTGTATATTGTTTGGTCTCAAAAATGCCATGCTGTATAGATAAAATCATGCACACAAACATTAATAAACATGTCAAGAAGGGAAACATGATCATTTTATTGCAATGTCTGTAAAAAAAGGAGTGCAGATGCTCCTCAACTTATGATGAGATTATGTCCTGATAAATCCATATAAATTGAAAATATCCTAAATCAAAAATACATTTAATACACTTACCCTGTCGATGGGGAGCAGAGTTTATCACCCCAAATTATGCCTCCGGAAATATTACTTTGGCCTGCTTAATTTTAAGAAACTGCAGATACGGGAGAAATTCTGAAAACCCTTTGTGAAGGACTTTTACATTTGTAAGGGAAATCTCCATCTGTAAGGGTATTTTCCTCTTTGTATCAGGCCTGCCTTAAAGACATAAACTTAAAACTTCATAACAATATTACTCTGGTTTACTGTGCTTTTCCTAGTAACCTCCCATAATGGACTTTGCATCCCCAATATCTTCTTTTGTCTTTTGATGAAGGTGGTGGCTTCAGCCATTTTGGGGAGTTACGACAATTTTCCTGGGTCTCTACCATGTATACATGAGGTATACATGTTACCAAACTTTAATTTGTTTTTTTTTTCTGCTAATCTATCTCATGCCGGTTTGATTATTAGATCAGCCAGAAGATCTAATAACCTAGAAGGGTAGCAAAAAAAATTCCCTCCCCCAAAATACTAAACATCATAGCTTACCCTGACCTACCTTAACTGGGCTCAGAACGCTTACCTTAGCCTAGAGTTGAGCAAAATCATCTCACTGCCACTGCTCAGCACCATAAGAGAGTATTGGTCTCTTCTAACAATAGCATGAACATAGTCATCCTAGTTATGTGGACATTATATTCATGTTAAATTATTTTCCCAGTTCTAAGGGCATAACTTCTTGTTCTTAGTGATAATTTTAATTGAATAACATTTTTTTAAAGATTGAAACTTCAGTTTCCTAACCTTAATAAGTTGTGTCTTTGATTATTGGATAATGAAAACAGCATAGAATACTCTACCTTTGTAAGTAGTGTAGGCAGATGGCACAAGAGCATAGGACTACATGATGGTAAAAATATGATGATATTGTACACATAGGTGTTTTGTGAAGGTTTTAATAGAGAAAAATAGTTAAATAATTGAGACTGTGCAATGTATAAGAACAAAAAGGCATGTTGTAAATAAAAGAACTTGTACCATTGCAGCTTATACTATACTAGAGGCCCAGTGCATGAAATTCATGCACTGGTAGGGTCCCTAGGCCTGGCAAGCGATCAGGGCTGATTGGGGCCTTCCTTCGTTCCACGCTGCCACTTGGTGGTCAGTGCACATCATAGCAAGTGATAGAACTCCTGGTCTTCTGGTTAAACTCCTGTGGGGACACTCTGCCTATTAGCCTTATATATATATATATTTTTCATTACAAAAGGGCATTTAACTTATTCAAAATAACATCAGCTGTCTCATTAAGGTTGTACACATGAATATTATTCTTTTTTAGTATTTATATTTTATTTAATTTGAAAATATTATGTGGTATTATAGATCTACTAGAGGCCCGGTGCACAAAAATTTGTGCACTCGGGTGGGGGCGGGGGGTCCCTCAGCCCAGCCTGTGCCCTCTCGCAGTCTGGGACCCTCAGACTCCGGCCCGAGGCCCCTTCCTTCCCCTCCCTCCGTGCATACTGGATGCAGACTCTGGCCCAAGGCCTCTCGCCTTCCCTCCCTGTGGACAGCCTGGGGGCAGACTCAGGCCCAACACCCCTCCCTACCCCTTTCTTCACCCAGTTGAGCACACATTATCAGCTTTAGAAGTTATTTGCTTACTGATGGTTAGCAAATAACTTCCAAAGCTGAATGCGTCGCTGTGAGCCCAGCGTTTCTTGCCACAGACTCCAGCTCAAGGTCCCTCTCTTCCACTTCCCTCCCCTCACCCGGCTGGGGCTCAGATGCTGGGCATGCATGGAGGCAGACTCCAGGAGCCCAACATCCCTTGCCCCAGACTCTGGCCCGAGGCCCCTCCCCCCAAAAAAAAAGGGGTCCCCACTGGGGTGCCTGGCCAGTCTGGGTGAGGGGCTGAGGGCTCTTTTCAGGCTGGGGGTGACTGAAGCTCCCAACTGCTCCTTTTTTTTTATTCTGGGCCAGCTTTAGCTTTGAGGCTTGGCTCCAGCTCTTAGGCCTCCGCTGCTGAAAGTAGCTTTCTGGCTTTTGTTTACAATGTTGTGATCCTGCTGCTTAAAGCCTGGCGGACTAAACCTATAACAAATATAGCTTCTATATTTGTTACATAGTTGCTTAGAGTTGCAGCTCGGAGGCCTGCAGCAGCAGGCGGGAAACGTTGGAGTCCTCCGTCACTGAAGCAAGCAAGCCTCATGTTAGTTTCAAGCTGCCTGGCTGCCGGCCGCCATCTTGGCTGGCAGTTAATTTGCATATCTCCCTGATTAGCCAATGGGAAGGGTAGCGGTCGTATGCCAATTACCATGTTTCTCTTTTATTAGATAGGATAAGCCCTTTAACCATAAAATGTGTGCCCTTTTGTTTTATATTTGTGCTTATATAAGTAACTTTTAATAAAATTAACTTGTCAGCATTGGTTGACAATAGGAATTTTTTATTCTTCAAGTTGGCCTGTTTATTGCTCAAGATTGAAAAGCACTGCACTATAGCAACCATCAAGTAAAATGTCTTAACATTGGAGAAATTTGAGGTTGGTTCTTTGTAGAAAAACAGTATTAAGGAGAAGTAGAATCTATTAATATGCCTTTTTACATGAACATCCACTCATATAGGAGGGTTGAAGTATTTGTAAAGTGATTGTTTTATTAAAGTGAAATATGTCTCATAATGTTGTTGGGCAGATGTAACTGATTTGACTTAATAATAATGGAAATTAACTTCCTGTGCCCAATACACTTGAAGGCAATATCACAGCAGTACAAGCCAGGGCATCAGTTCCATTCTGGTTGAGCTAGCATGGGAAATAGCACCAGAGGACAAAATGAATTATAACCAATGAAACTTTTATATTATACCCTAAAGGATGCTAGTGTAAATAGGGTTACATTAGAAGAAAACAGTGATGACTTGAGATGTGACCTGTCCTTCAAGGATCTATGACCACATCTGGAAGTGCCTTCTACCTGAAAGAGTCAGGAGCCCTAGAACATGTGTTAATATGCATAACCTAGGAGGCCAAAGAGTCATATCACTCTATTGAATCAAATTTATATACACACATATATGTGTATACACACATAAAAACACATTCCAATGCACATAAATACATGTATGTGTATGTATAATAAATTCCATTTCATAATAAAACTGTGTCTAAAGTGAAGAGTGGTCACACACACAAAAAATCAATGAAAGTATATAAGATAGAAATGGGAAGTGGGTGTACATAAGGAAAACAATAAATTATAGTAATAAGTGGTCTTTATATATCTGCTTATTCAATAGTTGTGAAAGTGTTGATGATGCCAACTCTAAGCATCCACGGTTTTCTGAAGAAAAATCTCTGATCTTATTGGAAATTTGTTTAGGTTTAGGATGGGGTCTAAGCTCACATCTTTTTCTCTGCATACAGCACCTTTGAGAGTGCCAACCACATAATAAATGTTTGGTAACTTCTATTTTGATTGATTGTATTAGTCCAAATACATAAATGAGAAATATTTACTGCTTTACTGCTTCCTTGTTAGTCCCTAGTAAATGTTAGTCACTAAGTAAATGTCTTCAATGTATAAATAATCCAGAAGCAAAATATACCCACATTTCAGGAATATCCATTGGTGGTCTATAATCAAAGTTGTATATGGCCTATTGAAGTTTATTAGTGTTATCAAAAGGACTCAGGAGCCAATGTGAAGAAGTTTCCATTGGCTATAGATGGAAAAACATGACAATCAATAAGGATAATAACAAAAAAGGATTGAAATATATCAATATATTTAAATATATTTAAATCCATACATTTGGCTCTAGCCAGTTTGGCTCAGTGGATAGAGCATCAGCCTGTGGACTGCAGGGTCCTGGGTTTGATTTCAGTCAAGGGCACATGCCTGGGTTGCTGGCTCAATCCCCAGTAGGGGGTGTGCAAGAGGCAGCCAATCAATGATTCTCTCTCATCATTGATGTTTCCAACTCTCTCCCTCTCCCTTCCTCTCTGAAATCAATAAAACAAAATATGTTTAAAAAATAAAATAAAAATAAATCCATACATTTTTTTGTGATACCAAAATAAACAAACATGCAAAAATAAATAGATAAAAACCACCACTGGTAACCTTGGGAAGAGACTAGGGAACCAATTTATTATTTTGAAAAGTGTTTTTTTTGAAGAGAAGTACTATACTACAAGGCAACCATACAGGTAATGCTGAGGCGGTCTCTCTATAGAAATACTCCAGCTAATAAATGAAGAAGGAATGACAGAATATTTTGTAATCCATAATAAAATAATTAATCAAGACTATGAACACCAATGATTGCTACTGTCTCACATCATAAAAGTGAGGAAACCAAACATTATGTACTTTTTTGATGAAAGTACACACTATAAAGTCATCTTGCGATCAAACAAATGAAACACCAAGAACCTGACTATGAGCAGCACCCTAGATCTAGCTGCTAATTTATAGAAGCCACAAGGGACAGAGAAACATTTTAAACAATACCACGGGAATATAGTCAACAAAATCTACTATCCATTTCCTTAAAATATTAAGGGCAGAAATAGAATATTTGGGACCAGCTATAATTGTAAGAACTATTAATCATGCTCTGTTAACCATGATAGTTTTGTTTTGATTAAAGAGGACACATTCTAACCTGGCTGAGAGTTGCACATGGGGACCTGGGGCTCACCTGGCAATGTGGCTCATCTTCCACATCCATGAGCTGCCTATCATCATCGAAAGATGAACAACCTTGTTGCAGAAAACAGAGTTCCCAGCCTTTTGAAAACCCCCAGCCCTTTGCATACATGCAGGCCTTGGCAATCCCCCATCCTGCATTACCTGTAAACTGCTTATTTTGGATACCGATTCTTATCCCTTTTGCCTACTTCCCCATGTAATCTTTGTTCTCCTACCCAATATAAGCAGCCGGCTTATGGTGGGGTGCAGAGCAGATTTTTGTGGATGACCTGCTGCTCTCCCATCCTGCTAGCAGTACTGGAATAAACACTCATATATGATTCAACCCTGTCTCTGCTGAATTGGCTCAAGTAGTGACAGGCAGCCCAGACCCATTGATTGTCTGGTTACAAAAACAACAAGCGAAAGAGAAAGAGAGTGAGAGGAGAAACTTTTAGGAGAAATCTAAAACTAAACTAGATGTAATAATTACATTTACAATGTCAATTCAGTCTTGTTCAATTAAAATTAATTATTTAAAATTATTGGAGTCTCACAGAATAATCTGAGAAACATAAGCACTGTGTATTTCATGATAGTAAGAAAATACTACTTTTTCAGGGTATGACAGTGGCATTGTTATGTTTTAAAGGAAGGTTCTTTTAGAAATAAAGCTGAAATGTTTAGAAAGGAAGTGATATACTTTCTGGGATTCACTTCAAAACAATTAGAGTTAGAGAGTAGATGGGTATAGAGAGGAAACAAGACGGTAATGACTATAATTGTTGAAGCTGAGTGAAGCATATGTGGTATTTGTTATACTCTTTTTCTACATGTTTGAAATTCTCCATCATAATAAGTTTTTTAAAATGGTCCGCATGTACCTATAATATATGAATGGCAAGATATAAGTTAAGCTAATAAATATGTCTTAAGCTCTTCCATTTTCCTCATCTTGGCTTCAAAGTAATCACACTCTTTGATCATTACAGTTTCTCTAGGCCCCAAGAGACACTTTAGATTTTCGCTTGTTTATGAAATTCAATCAGGTCATCAGGAAGTCAATATAATAAAATTGTCCAACATTCTGGAAAACATACAAGTATAAATAACAATCATTTATACTTCTCTAACAAAACCGTCAGGGAATCATACGAAACATAGTATCTAAATCATACAAAACAATGTATCTAAGATTCAGGGTCCATTGGATTCTGGTTTGTCCAAAGCAGCGGTACTCAACCTGTGGGTCGCGACCCCTTTGGCGGTTGAACGACCCTTTCACAGGGGTCGCCTAAGACCATCCTGCATATCAGATATTTACATTACGATTCATAACAGTAGCAACATTACAGTTATGAAGTAGCAACGAAAATAAATGGTTGGGTCACAACATGAGGAACTGTATTTAAAGGGCCAGAAGTTTGAGAACCACTGGTCCAAAGCAAAGGTTCAGCTCCATTCGATGAGTGAAGGAGTCAGATGATAGTCTTACCTTTCAGTATCTATTTGCATAGGGACTAAAGTTTTCCTGGTTGTGGGAACCATACCAGAGTTGCCAGACAGCCAAGGCCACTCAGAGCGTGAAAGGCCTTGTTGATAATATGCCAAACCGACAAGGCCACTCTGAATACAGCTGCAAGGCCACAGCAATCTCACAGTACGCTGTGCCCTTCTATATCCAAATGACTGATGCCACTGTTGTCAACTAGCCTTCTTTGTCTCTGGAATAATATACAAGTTACTGACCAGCTAGTTTGCTGAAGTGTGAAGGAGTGTGCTGGAGAAGTGAGAATGGGCTAGGGAAAAGGCTAGAGAGGTCAGACAGAGATGAGAGCTGGCACTGCTACAATGTAAGGCCAAGAGCTCATAGAGAGCGCAAATATAGCTACCATGTTAACGAGCCAGTGTGCTGAGAGAGAAGCTCAGAGGTAGTTACTATGTGAGGCTAAAGAGACCAGCCAGTGTGCTGAGCTAGAGGGGCTGGAGAGGCTACAGAGAATGCTACTGCTTTGTAGGAAAGATATGTGTTTATCAGCCAGTGTCCGGGTGCCTGTTTTATGGACTGCTGTGAAAGACTGTGTTGTCTGATGGCTACATGGCCACTGGCTTCTGCAATAAAGACTCATTTTTATACACCCACAACTTCTCATGGCTTCTCCGAGACCCGGCATCCAAGGAGGTCCAGCCTCAGGCAGAGGGGCTCAGACTCAACACCCATAACTAGTGAGCAGAGGATAAAGGAGGAACTTGGACTAAGTTCCCAACAGTTAGTACAGTGGGCAGGGTTTGAGAAAGAACCTACCCTGGCATAGTTGGGAAGAATTTAGAAGAATATATGAACTTAAAACTCAGAGCACGAGAGCTGTGCAATGCTCATGCTGCCTCTGACACTGGTGAAAACAAAATTAGTAACTTAAAGCTCTCCATTACTAGACAACATGGGAACACTCAGGTCCATGACATTTGAGGAGCTACAAAAAGCACAGTGTCTAGGTAAAATTATATTGTTGTAAGAGCAAATTCATCGTGCAGATATAGACAGAAAGAGTTATATAATAACCTGATCTAGGTATTAGGGAAATCCCAAGTAAACCTTGATGGCTGTTACCTGAACCCTTAACCAATGTAGCCATTTTGGTGTCAAATGTGTTTCCTATGGTACAAGATCTACATGTAAACTGGAAGGATCTCTTTTATTAAAAATCACTCTTTGGGGCCCAGCAACTCTCCTATGACACCCTTATAACAGAGCATAACACTGGGCATGGGAAGTTTTCTTTTATTATTTCATTGGTTTGTTTAGTAACTGTGGCTTCGTGTACACTGAAAGCACCAAGCAAAATACCAAAACAGCAGCATTTAGGAGGTTAGCAGTGGCCCAGAGCGTAGTGTTGAGCTGCAACTGTGTGGGCAACCGTCTGCCTCTAGTAGTGTCAACAGTGTAGCCATCAAAGGTGTGCAAGGCCCTCGGAGAAGCATGCAAACAGCTGAACTAGGGGAAGGCAAGCTGCAGTCTAAACTTAAGAGGGCCCAAGCGACATAAGACCAGGACAATGATGCAGACTGGAGTGGGAAACACAGAAGAGTGGCCAAGGTCTTTCAGATGCACATGGTGAGGCTCCTAAGCTAGCAAAATTAGGATACTATAGCCAATGCAACCTATTATTACATAGGCTTATAACTCCACATGCAGTTTGGATTATAACAACATCCATGTAGTCTTCAGGGCTTGGCTGGGATGGATTTTTGCTGAACAAAACATCCTTAGGCAGTGGGAGGCAATGCATATTCACTAACTGGTGTTGCTATCCATCTGTCTCCCACACCAGAGTCACTGGAGCCTTTAGTCTCCCCTCCCATCCCTCACAGGCAGTCTATTACTTAAAGTCTTAAAATGGGTTCCCCAGGATCAGACCCAGGACAGGAATTTGAGTCTATGTAGTTTATTATGATGGTCACCACAGGAAGCACCACTAGAAAAGTAGAGAAATGAGAAAGAGAAGAGGGGAATGGCAATACAGGGTGCATCAATGAGAAAGTCATGACTATAGACAACAGGGGCCCAATGTCACCGGGATCGCTTGGAGATGGTATAGACATGCCTCACACTTGTCCCACTTGAGGTTAAAACAAACAAACAAAAAAAACCCAGGGTATTTAGCATCCAATTCTTACCTGTCATTAACCTCAGGATGACACCTGAGGGTCTGAATATTCTAGCACTACTAGCCTTCCCCATGATGGCTAAATGCATCAGAGAAAGCCCTCAGTTGCATGCAAGTAAACAACCATTAGTCAGAATGGGAGTGCTGAGGGGATATGGACAGTGTCTGCTAGAATCAACAAATACTCTGGAGTACACTCTTATGTACCCTTCAAGACAGTGCCCTACTTGCCCAATTGGCTTTGATTTCTCTCTCCTTTGTGTCAGCATTGCTTTTGCACATCTCACTGTTATTTTATTTCTCATGATTATCTCTTTACAAATCCTATTTTTTTCTTAACATTCTCTTATTTTCTTAGAAACTGGACTGCATTTATCTTTGCATTTTAGGCATTGATTACAGTCCCTGAGACTCAGTAGGTGCTCATCAAAGATTTGTTTGTTGAATGAATAAGAGAATGGATGCAATCATCATGTTCTCCATTTTCTTCAGAATCCATGTCTGCAAATCAGTTAAATGGCTTTACTCGAGGAGGTATTTCCATTTTTTTTATGACAGTGGTTTAGCACCCCTGAAAGTTTTCAGTTACTTTCCAGTTGTTTTAAAAATGGGATAGCTATTTTTAGTGAAAAGAAATAAGAGAGAAAGGAAAGTTCTCACTCTCAATTTGAGTTTTGAGAGGATCAAATTGCTTCAGCTGGGGGAGTCAATGCGGATGGGACTACACTAGCAGCTGGAGAAACCCCAAGATATTACTCTGGAGGTTATTTTTAAATTTTTATCTGCTACAAAGATATATAAATAAAAGCACCAATAAATAAGTGAGCAAGTGCTTTGAAAATAATTTTTACCTTGAATAACATAGTAACTACACATTATAACTATTTTATAAAGAGCAAAACAAAAAAATCCTTTGTTTCTTCCCTCCATTTAAAAATAATAAAAGTATTATGTATAGATATAAATATAAATATAATATATACATATATATAGTTAATAAATTCTTAAAGTGACTATTAATGGACATGAAGTCTGTTTTGAGGACGACGAAAATATACTAAAATTAAATGGTGGTGAGAGTGGCACAGCTCTATAAATATACTAAAAACCAGAATATCCCATTTTTTTAAGAAGCATTTTTTCCTTGAAATCTTCTGAAAAACTTTACAGCTCTTTTTGTTGTGCTTTGGCTTTTGGGAAGCAGCTTGCTCTGGGTTTATTTGTTTTTGTCTATTTTAGTGTTAGAATCCATCCTGCTTACATATCCCGAGTCTTTTTTTTTATTTTAGGCTTAAAAACAAACAAACAGAGGCAGCACTTCCAAACCCCCAATGATTCAACAGGTTTTATTGTGCAGATGGTAAGCATTTGTTTCCTTCATTGTTTGTTACCAGGAAAAAGGGTGTGAAATAGATCTGCTGGGTCAAAATTTATGGTTCAAAAAGGAATTACTTCCTTTTATCTTAGCTCTGTCTTGTCTTTTGAAATAACTTCTCTTAATTTTATGTCAATGTCTGGTAAAATGTTATCATGTATTAATGACTCTATTTGGTAAATATGATAATAAATTTGCCTCTATCAGGTAGGATATATGGAAGATAGGAAAGGTATTGCAAATAGTAGGTCAATATGTCACCACAGCCATCATTAAAGTCTTTGAAATTAACACCACAATTGACAAAAAAAAAAAATCTCAACTAGAACATTTGGGAGTCAATGGCAAATGTGCTTACATAGTTCTTGAAATATTTCTTTTTCTGGCACTTTCTTCCTAATCACAAGAGTGGCAGACACTGGTAATTGCATCCTCAATACACATTCTGCCCTTCTTTCTTTTTAACAAATTTCATAATTTGTATTTTGTTTATATGTGCCAATGTGTATAGGTAAAACAAACAACCTCATTTCTAGTATCTCTGGAAGCCAGTGGTGGCCTTGTGACATGTGAGAGGAAGACTGCTGGAGATTTCTGGAAAAGTTTTGTTTCCTTCCTTCCTTTCCTCTCTCCTTTCTTCCCTCCCGCCCAGCTTTATTGAGATATGCTGCCCCTTATTCTTGCTTCTGAAGGGGAACAGAATATGTCACCCCAAAATAAGCCTCTTTGGTATAAGGATTATCTTGAGCTGATTATTTTTAAGAAAGAGCAGACGTAGGCAAATCATAACCTAAGTAGAAGTTATCCTTCTGAAAGAGCCATTTACATTTACAAGGGAAACCTCCATTTGTAAGGGTGTCTTCCTCTCTGTACCAGGAAGGAAAGGATGAATCTAAATATCTAGAAATTCTTATGAAAGGAGAAGGCAACTGATTTAAATCTGCATATCAACCTGACCCTTATTTATTTATTGTATTTTTTCCTGATAACTTCCCATAACTGGCTCCTTCCCCCCAATATCTTCTTTTATCTTTACCTTGAGGTGGTATTTAAATTGGGGGCTTGGGCCATTTGGGAGAGTTACTCAGTTTTCCCGAGTCTCTCCTATGTATACAGGAGCTATATATGTTATTAAACTTGTTCGTTTTTCTCCTGTTAATCTGCCTTTTATTACAAGGGTCTCAATCAAGAACCCAGGAGGTTAGAGGGAAAAGTATTTTTCCTCCTCTACACTCCCTTATTTGTCTCCTTTCCCTGGAATGTGGATGTGAGGCTGGAGGTACTGACACTATCATTTTTAACCAGTAATTGACAAGCATGAGAGTGAGAGTAGCACATTATGAGTGAAAGAGCAAAAAGACAGAAGAGGCCTGGGATGTTAATGCCATCATAAGGCTACTTTCTTTCCTTCGACTGCCTTTCTTCAGAATTCATCAAATGAAAAATTCAAATCCTCTATTTGGTTAAACAGTTTGATCTAGTCTCTGTTACTTGCACATAAAAATTAATCCCCATCTGCAGCTTCTCAATTGGTGAACAACCACTCTCTAGAGTACATTTAGGAAATATGTGGAAAGATTTTTAACATTTGTATGAAGGGAGAGGTGCACCAAAGATGCAAGACATCTGGTAACATGCAGAACAGTTCAGCAAAACAAATAATTGTTTCATGTCTGCAAGCTTTAGAAATGTAGCTGAAAACCTGTTTATAATTATGTGAACTTAGAACCCAGCTCCATTTTACATGCAAATGCAAAGTTTTGTCTTGTTTTTACATTTTTAATATACCCTGAATTTTCCAAGAAAGCAACTATCATGCTTAGCGAAGCAAGTTTGCAAAGCCAAAATATGTCTTTTGGGGATACTCTTTATTTTAAGTTGGTTATTTTTAAGAAACAAAAGACTCAGGAAAACTTTTGACTCTTCCCCTAACTGCTTAAAAGACTTTAGCTAGAGGAAATAAGCTATCATCATATATAAATACTAGAGGCCTGGTGCACAGATTCCTGCACCGGTGGGGTCCCTCAGCCTGGCCTGCACCCTCTCGCAATCCGGACCCCTCAGGGGATGTCGGACTGCCAAGATCAGGCAGAAATCGGCAGTCTGTAATCCCCCTAGGGATGTAGTAGTGTGAAGTGGCAGGTGGCCGTGAGCCCAGTGTCTGGTGCCCATTGGTCAGCTGAGTGGTGCTCCCGCTGTGGGAGCACACTTACCACAAGGGGGCAGCTCCTGCATTGAGTGTCTGCCCCCTGGTGGTCAGTGTGCATCATAGCGACTGGTCGACTGGTCCTTCGGTTGCTTAGGCTTTTATTTATATAGGTAGTTTAAGGTGAACTAGTGTGATAGACAGGGAGGAACTAGCAAGGCCTTTTTACCAAAGTCCTCTCTGTGTCCCATTGTTAAAGATGGCCCAGTAAATATTTGTTTACCAAATATTTGCTTTTCCATCTCCTTGTGAATTGCCTTCTTCTTCTTTGAAATCCCAAATTACACTGCTTTCACTCCCACCCTCTCCTTAGCTCCAAATAACATATAAACCTCCACTACCAGATCTGTTCGGGGGTCAAATATTCTTAGGAAACTCCCATGTGTACATATGTAATAAATACAGTCCTTTTCTCCTGTTAATCTGTCTCCTGTTAATCTGATTATTAGTCTAGCCAAAGGAACTTATAAAGGTAAGAGGAAATTCCTTCACCAAAATGCGAATAAATTAAAGGGGAAAATTACACCTTTTTTTCTTCAGAACTTTACCAAAAGTTGTTAATCACATAGGAGAATACCATTACCACTAGCCATTCTATTCACAACATTTAATCTTTAATACCACATACTTACATTAGTCAGAACTGATAGTTGTCTATTCCTGATATTTCCAGGTACCGGCGCTATATTTATCTACAGCATTATGCAACCTTGCTTATTTTTATATTAGATAATAAATTATTTATGATCATTAGGTATATATTATTTATATATTATTTTAAGTTAATCATTATCCTTTAATTCATTTTTATTCTTTTGAAATTGTATATAGAAAAGTGAAATTATTGGAAAATTTTCTTCGAGGACAATAATGGAAGTCTTAAAAATTTGTTTTATAGAGAATGGTGTTCAGTTACACAGGGTTGAAGCCTGTACACGACATAGGAAAAGACAGTTTTTAAAAGAGATGATATATATTCAGAGAGCAAGGTTGCATGTCCAAGTGATGGGAAGATGGTTTTTATATTTAAATGTTCCTATCCTTTAAGGTTTCTGTCCTGGGACTTTGGCCAACTTGGTTCTAAAGAAAACAAATCAGCTATAGCTTAGCACCAGACCACTGCAGGGCTTTCCTTCACATTTGGAAATCACTTGCAAGATTGACTCAATCCAGGGTAATCTGAAAACAGATCAATATAAAGGCACGTGGATATCAGTTTAGGGTGAGATTGGAGGAAGAGAATATCAATAGGACAAGATATATAACAGCTGATTAGTTCTTTATTCCACAAAGCACCAGGATGAATAAATATCTAGCTACTTCATTAACTTGTATTTTTGCAAGTTAAGTATGAAAAGCCAAAGGAAAAATGCATAATCACACCTGGTGAAAATACAGAAAAACTTTTTTTTTAATCCTCAAAATATGAAGTAAAACAAGAGAGAAAATACTGCGCAAATAACAAACTTTGTCCCAAGGTATGGAAACACTGACAAAACTATTACCAGCTATAGTTGACCTTTACTGGATCAAACCTGGACAAACAGGACAAACTCTTTTAAAAGAAATGTCTTCAAAGGGTCAAATCCCATGGTGTTCACAGACCAGGCAGGCTGCTATAGGGCAGGAGGAGTCTATTGTATGGAGAAAAGCTGCAGAAGCACAATTATCTTTGAAGAACTTTTGGGCCAGCATGGGCCCTATTGTGCCACTTTTCTCTGCTGAAGGGCAGGAAGGGATGCACCCCACCCCCACCACACTCTCTAGCTGCCTTGTTTAGCAACTTCCTCCAAGAGACATGCTTATCTTCTCAAATATTTTATAAAAGATTTTCCAACTCTATTTCTGCCTTTATCTCAGGAAATTCCAAGTGAAGAAGAAACTCCTGTTATCTCCATAAAATGGCAAACTCTTTCTTCAATTTTGTATAAGGCGTTAGAGACAATTTTATTGACTTTGCCTGAAAATTTTCCAACTCTTGACAAGTAAGTGCTTTACACTGATAGTCTGCAAATACACAACCCATGAAGAACTTATTGTAACTATGGCCAAGAGAGTCAGTGTTCTCGACACAGTCTCATGGAGAGAAGGCTTTCTTACTAGTAAGTACTGGTAGGCCACATAGGGGGTTCAGAACAAGCCTCCCAAGATGTGTGAGTTTGGCATGTGGATCAATTTGAGCTGAAGCTGTCAGATCCTGCAGGTTCAAGAGAAACTTTTCTTTTGTCTCCCTTAAACAATTTAAATTGGGGGCATTGCCCATAATAATAGTTATTACCCGAAATAACTTTTTATGATCTATCTATAGGGCAGAGAAAAACTTCACTACTTAACATCTGCTCTTCTTATCATCCTGAGAATGACCTTTCTCCCTTCTGAAGCCCTAAGGTACCTTACTCATCCTTAGTTCAGACTGTCATATATACTTCACTTTAGCTCTCTCTGATCATCTCATGTACGTAGGGTTCTCATATGTAATGAAATCCGGTTATTTTCTCTTGTTAATATAATCTGTCTCTTGTAGATTTAATTATTAGCCCAGCCAAAAGAATGTAGGAGGGTAGAGGAAAGTTCTTCCTTGCCTACAATACTTTTAGAAAATTATTTTTGGAGACGGAAATTTTAGGGTAGACAAATTAACTAAGTTAAACAAAGCATTTATAATTTATATATTCTTAGGAATTATTGTTAATTTTGGACCAAACTACAATTACCAGGATGTGAGTTCCAACTCCTTTATATCAAGGGCTTATATTTCATGTCCCATAACTTGATGAAAAGAATCTTCTCATCTCACCCTAGCCAGTGTGGCTCAGTTGGTTGAGCATCATCCATGCATCAAGAGGTTGCTGGTTTGATTCCTGGTCAGGACACACGACTGAGTTGTGGGCTCTAACCCCAGTATGGGATATGCAGGAGGCAGCCAATTGATGTTTCTCTCTCACATTGAGGTCTCTCTCTCAATCTCTCTCTCTCTCTCCCTCTCTTGTGCTTAGCAAAGCAAGTTTGCCACCATTTGGGGGAGTTACTCAGTTCATCTCTCTCTTCCTCTCTCTCTCAAATCAATAAAAAAAAACATTAAAAAATCTCATCTCATTTTCCTTGGCATAGTTTTCTTCATCACAATAATCTATGAACCCAAATCAGAGGATGAATGTTCCAGCCATTTAGAATTTTTGAGGCTTAGAATTACTCTAGAGAGCAGCTAAAGCTTAATTTATCCATGTTCCTGAAACCTAGTTTGTTTAACATGACCCAGTGTTGCTACCAAAGCATTTTTCACACTAGATAATAAAAATTTAGTCTGACTACCTAGTTAAGTGTATATTAAATAGTTTTTGGTTCATAGCAATCATTTTGTTACTTAACGCTCTTTCTCTTTTACCTAAAATTCTATTGAAGTGACAGAAAGTATGCACGTGTTAAAAGGATAAAATAATCAGTGTGGGAAACAAGAATGAGAGCAAGCAGAAGACCAGGATATGTGTGGACATACTGAAAGATATAGATGGAATCTGTTTGGTAAAGAAAACAAGAGAGAATGCACAACTATAAACACCAGGAGTAATTAGAAGCTTCATAGAAGTCTCACACCTTTAGCTGACAAGTAGTGTCCTTCAGCTGTGCTGGGTGCTGTGAAGGGAGTGCTGGCTGTTCAAAGAACGTATAATAGAAGAAGTGAGCTCACATGGGAGCTGAGGATTGCTTTTTAGAAAGCTCCCCGAGGAAGAAACATTAAGCTTTAACCTGAAGGATAAAAAGGAGACTGAGAATAGTCCAGTGTCTTAAAAGATCAGTAGCACTGGAATTTAGAGAGGGATGTGGAGAGGGGTAGAAATCAAAGAGGGAAGGCCAGTAAAAGGTAGGACTCTGTAGTGCTTGTTAAGTAGTTATTTAAACATTCACTGTACAGCAATGGACAACTATTGAAAAGTTATAAGCAACAGTCCAATGAATCTTGTAAAAACATTTATTCTTTCTGCCATACTAAAAATGGAGTGCATGGGGTTAAGGATGGATGTATAAAGTACAATAAGATAGAGAAATATACATTTTATGCACCAATAAATATCACTGGAACTCATATGGAGAGATAATTTCTTCCCTTTAGTTATCTTCACTTTTCTAATCCTAATCATCATCTAGCTAGTCTCTACCACCAAGAATACTGAAGTAGCCTCTAAACTGATTTCCTTAATCCTCAACTTTAGTCCATTCCAAAGTCATCCATTATAGTACAAGCAAACAATTTTTTCTAATCATTATTTTTTTCATCTCGTTTCTATGCTCAAAATCTGATGTTTTCATATTTCATATAGATGGGTTGGAGAGGATTAATAACAAATCTATTTTTCCCACAAAAGTTTGTAATCAAGTAAGTAATAGACATATGAATCAGACAGATAAAGATGAAAATGTTTCCTTTATTAATGATAAACCTAGTATCAGTGAGCATGGCTTAAGCCTTCTTGCTATGTATGCTTGGTAGTAATTTGTCTAGCGATAATTTGCCTAGTGACAGCCATGAGTAGCATTAAATAGCAGCAGATCTTTTTCTTTGTCAAACACCCCTATACAATTTACATCATAGACAGAGCCCCCAAGTAAAATGTGCTGAGCCACACATGATCAGTTCCTCCTCCCAAACTCAGATAGTTCAGTTCTGCTTTCTTAATAGGAGTACATGAAGGGATAATGCACAGGGCGGTAGTTTCACACTAGCATAGTTCCCTTCACCATTGGATATTTGAAGCAAGAGACAAGGAGGGTCCAAACATTTAATTGCACATACATTAAAATATCCTGATTTTCAATATCCTCTATAGTTTGCTAATTGAAACTTATGTTTTTCAGCATAAGCCCCTATTTCTGTCATTTTTCTTATACTGTCCATATTATTTGCCTCCCATCCTCTAACTCTGGTGATTGTCCAGCCTTTTCTCAAGTCAAGGTTAGCATTATTATCTGAATTGGGGGAAATTTTAATTTGATATAGTTCATAGTCAGAGCCATCCTAAGTAGCAGGCTTATTTGTCTCTAAATGAGGTTTAGGTATTCTGAAATATCTTCTCTCTGCTACTCAATGTCTAACTAAAGAGCATTGTACTAGAAATCTATATTGACAACAACCTTATTAATATTAATACTCCTAGCATTTACAGCCAGTGTAATACAATATTTCAGACATCATTTACATGACATTTTTGGAAACACTTTATAAATAAAACAAATGAAATGGGATTATTTACATTATTACAGATAAAGGATGTTTCAAAATACCATGCTATTCACTAAGAACTATAAAATGTTAAAGTAACCTATAAAATTAATGTCTCAATGACTCTAAAACATATCAGTTGAAAATAATGCATAAATATAGTAGTGTGAATGGATATGTGTGTGTGTAGAGAAAATTTCTCAATAGTTGTCCCTAAAAGCAAGAACGACAAAAACAAAACACACAAAAAATGCAGAAAAATAATAATTTACTAATTTCTGAGATGTTCTCAGGTACCAATATGACAAAGCTTAGTGAATTTAGCCTACCATTAGTAAACCTAAAGCAGTTGGAGAGGATATTTTTTAAATGTCACGAAGAAAAAGCAGACTTTTATGTTGATTTCTCTTTAATTAAAAGTATTCATGGTAAGGTAGAATTTTTATTTCCTCTCATAGGAAAGATACTATCTATTTTTCTATAATACATGTCATCTTGACACTAGTGGATTAAGCATCAACTACCACTAATAACAATTGATTTTATAATTAAAGTAGCTAACTGATGAGATAGTCACTTTGAATATAAATGTGGATTCCCCTCAACCCTTTAAAATACCTAGTGGCCCAGGCCAGCATGGCTCAGTATTTGAGCGTCGACCCATGAGGTCACTGGTTTGATTCCAGGTGAGGGCACATGCCCCACTTGCAGACTCAATCCCCAGTAGGGGGCATGCAGGAGGCAGTCAATCGATGTGTCTATCTCTCTATCTCTTCCTTCCCCTCTCTCTAAAATCAATTTAAAAAAACATTAAAAAAATGTAGTGGAAAGTAACATAGGTGTGCCTTTGCGCACCCATTCCAGGAAGAGCAGAAGCATGGACAGATCAACCAATCTAGCACTGTGAACAACACATTGGAAGAGCTCAATAAGTATTTGTTACATTTAACCATGATTTTATTATATCTGCATATTAAAATTTTTAAATCACTTAGCAGTAGGAAAATCACTGAGAATATCTACAACATTCACAGTTTAAAGAAATACTTTCTCATGATAAAGTCAATTTGGGGTTACTTTTGTTAGGAGCAGCAGCTGGGCGACTTACATCCCCTCCACAAACAGAAGAAGGTGACCCAACCAAGCATCCTGACCCCCACCTAGCAGTAGAAGTCTGCCCAGATGGCTTCATTCCCCGTCCCC
>NW_006289235.1:1676637-1682317 GCF_000327345.1 Myotis davidii
TGCATTACGGCCATGAGCTGACCTTTAAAGTACGTTTTCTGTCTAAGGCTCTTTTTTTTTTTTTTTTTTTAAACTGGAAGTGCTCCTTGCTTGCTGGCTAAAAAAAATCAAGTTATTAAAAAAGATAGTTCTGAGCTATAATTAATAAAAATAGTTCATTACAACACCCACCTAAAATCAGTAATTTGTTCTTAAGGGAGGTGGGATTTTAAAAAAAGTGGGTTACAATTGATTGCTAGAGGCACACAGATGGTGAAATTGTGGGCAAGTTATTTAATCTCTGTGCTTTAATTTCCCTGTGTATAAAAACTGAGGTAATAATAGTATCCACTTCTTAGGATGGTTATGTGCTAAAATATATGAAGCCCTTAGTTCAGTGCCAGGTATATGGTAAGCACTTCAATAAATATTAACTATTGTTATTACTCATGGAACATACATCATTTTTATTCAAATTCATATGAATAAAGGAGGCAGCACTTTAAATCTACTTTAATA
This sequence comes from Myotis davidii, assembly GCF_000327345.1. Classification (NCBI taxonomy): domain Eukaryota; kingdom Metazoa; phylum Chordata; class Mammalia; order Chiroptera; family Vespertilionidae; genus Myotis; species Myotis davidii. The sequence continues at coordinate 1,677,136 of NW_006289235.1, forward strand.
GAAGGGGCTGCATTTCACTGAAAACCTTTTAAGTACTGCTTATATCACCCTTGCTGCTAGCATTTATGTAGTGTACTGCTTGTATAATTAACATCATGAATAAAGAAATTCCCTTCCCTTTCCCTATACTAGCTTTTAAATAGCATAGCTTCAGGTCTTTCACCGACAACTTTAGAATTGTCACTTAATATTCAACCTCCCTATATTTAATTGAAAAATGTTTGTCTTCAACAAGGCAGCCAAACAGCCTCCCCAGCAGACACAGAGATGTGAATCTTTGTCAGACCCTGCCTGACAAGATCATCACCCTCGAGAATGTGAAAGCTAGAATCCAAGGGAAGGAGGCATCCCTCTGACCGGCAGCATCTGATTTTTGTGGGAAAACAGCTGGAGATGGCCACACTCTCAGACTACAATATTCAGAAAGAGTCCAGCCTGCTCTAGGTGCTTCGTCTGCTGGGAGACATCATGAGCCATCCCTCTGCCAGCTGCTCGGAAGTACAACTGTGACAAGTGTTACACCCACCTGAACCCCTACGGGGTCAACTGCTGCAAGAAGTGTGGACACACCAACAACCTGCACCCCAAGAAATAGGTTAAATCAGGCCTCCTTCACCACCTCCTTTGCCTACAGGGCGGCTTTCTACCTGAATCCTGTGACCTTGAGGCCTCAACAGAGTTTCTCTTTCTTGAATTGGGGGGAGGGGTGGACAGAAAGATGTATGATTCAAAAGGTACCCATGGGGCAGTGGTTCTCAACCTTCCTAATGCTGCGACCCTTTATTACAGTTCCTCATGTTGTGGTGACCCCCAACCATAAAATTATTTTTGTTGTTTCTTCATAACTGTAATTTTGCTACTGTTACAAATCGTAATGTAAATATCTGATATGCAGGATGTATTTTCATTGTTACAAATTGAACATAATTAAAGCATAGTGATTAATCACAAAAACAATATGTAATTATATATGTGTTTTCCGATGGTCTCAGGCGACCCCTGTGAAAGGGTCGTTTGACCCCAAAAGGAGTCGCTGCGGCCCACAGGTTGGCGACCCACAGGTTGAGAACCGCTGCCATAGGGCAACTAATTCTGAAAACTAATGATAGGTGAATGAAGGAAGTGTGCTTAATTTCATTTTCATGTTATAGCAGATCCTATCTTATGTTGATAAAGAAATCCTAAGCTCTGTATCTATATAAAAAGATATCCTTACAATGCACATGTGGCTATATAAAATGCATATGTTGTGTTTTTACATGCATTATTAAAAAGAAACAACAGGGACAAAATGGAGTCACTTGTGCTAAACCCCACTTCAGCAAACCAAGACTTAATACCTAACCTAATTGCACTGTCAACCTCTCCTTAGGAATGTAACCCTTGAGCAGTCAGCTGGGAATTACCTGGTCAGTGCTAGTGAGATAATCTGCCCAAAAGGCCCATCCATTCCCCTTAGAAGGGCAGCCTTGTCTGAAACAATGTGTTCTTTGCTAATAATTTCCTTTTTCTGCCCCCTTTCCATCTTTAAAAAGTCTTCCATTTTCTGCAACTCTGTGGAACTCATTTCTATTTGCTAGATAGAAGCTGCCTGATTCATGAATCATTGAAGAAAGCCAATTTGATCTTTAAATTTACTCAGTTGAATTTTTTAACAGTACACACACATACTCAGCTATGTAAAAATATAGCTATTTTAATTGGGATAATTTCAGGGCCTTACATAATGTGACTCACATATACACTATTATGATGCATCCCCCCTCCCCCCGAAACAAGACAGCATTTCTTAAACTTTTTAGACAGAATATGTGTTTTATTATTTACAATATATGCTAAGACTCAACAAAATTTTGATTATAAGTACAAATGATTAAAAGTACTAATAGCTACAATTACTAGTTTGAGATAGTTTATTTTAATGCCACACATGATGGCATTCTTTCCTATCATAACATATGGATCCATTTGTAAGAGAAAAGCTTATTTAGAATTCAAAGTTTATTCCTGAAGAACCTTAACAAATGCTTAGCATCTTTGAAAAAATTCAGGAAAATTCACAATTTCTATTACACTCTTCTGATTTAAGTTGAGGACTATAATTATAAAGATAATAGGGCAGCCACGGGAGATAAGCTACAGCCAGTTATTGTGGAAAAACCAGAGGCAGTCACAGTCACGGGGCTGCCAACACCACAGTTGGGGAGCTTGCCAAGTAGACAGATGCCAAAGCAGGAAAAATAACTCCTGATTGATTGTTAAAACCTACAGAGATCAAATACTTCATGTGTGGGCCTGACTACAGAACTGCCTTTTCCCCAAAAGGCATCATTTACTTGTTTTCCAGTATCAAGGTTGTTAGAAATGTAGAAATAACATTGTTTTATATATATATATCTCCAAGGAACATCTACCTTTTTGTTAGCAAATAATAAAAAAAGAAACTCTGAAATAAGTATTGTAGCTTTTATAAATTGTGCCTCAGTTTCCCTGTCCATAAAATGGAGATAATAGTAGCATCACAGTTTTATTTGAGGGAAAAAGTGAAATCATAGATGTGATATATTTAGCACGGTGCCAAACATGAGCACTCATTATACAAGAGCATTTATGTCATTTCTATTATTGTACCCAGTTAGTTAAACTTGCATTATCCTCTTAATATTTGTACCAAGTTAAACAAATCAACACTATTTTTTTAAAACTTGTCCAGAAATAACTTTGAAAGGATTAGTTACTTGGAAATGTATTTTATATAAATAGGTCTTATATATAAAAGACTATTATTTTTTTAGTGACTTCAGAAATTTAGGGGTAAGAAATAATTTTCAAAGAAAAATCATAGCATCATTTTAAAGTGCTCTCTAGGTGAGGATGTACTAATAGATCAAGTTGCAAACATACTACACATTATATCCAATTCAAATTTTAAAATAAGTTAAACATAGCGGTATTTCACCTTAGTCTATGTAGCATCAAAGCATCTAACTTAGAGAATAACTAATCCTCTAGCTGCTTTTTTTCAGACTTGTTAATTTCCATCATCAGAATTGAAACAAACAAGTGAAAACCTGTAAATATCAGTGAGCCAAGTTTCAAAAAGAAAACATTAGTAGCCAGTAATTCAAATGGCTAAATTAAATAAAAAACTTCTATGTTATTTCAGTGAACTCAAAATTTGTTCATATTTTTTGTGAAGTGTGGTTGTCCCTTTCAGTTTTAGTGACCTGGTTGAAAACACACAATAAATGAGAATGCATTTTATTGCAATCCCTCCTTCTATCTGTAAGGATTATTGGGTGAAAGATTCTGAAATATTTAGTACTTCTATCAAAAACTAGTGGCATAATATAGTTCTGGGAGCAGGATATACAAAGCTGTTTCTGATGTCTTTCTGTCTATTAGTCAGGAATGTTTGACAATTTCAGGTCAATGATCAGTCTGTGTCCAAAAGGCACAGAACCTAAGGCTCAAGTTCATTTTTAAAATGTTTTGCTACATTTGAGTCACACAGGCAAAACCAATGATATAAATGAGGCCTTATATGACCTGGCATCCACATGCTTAATCTAGCAGAACCTTGACATCAACAGTACAGTCAGATGAATCAAAAGGTCCCTCCAATGCTCATGTCAATGTCAGATTGAGTAGAAGCTCCCAGCCTGGCATTCCTAGTTGAGTGCTTAGTGGTCCTGGCATGTCACCTAATGGGCTGGTGCTTCTTACTAGGCCCTGCACCAGTTCTTATTAATGTGTGTGTGTGCAAACATTATTGGCATTCATGAGCCAGATGGCCCACACACCAACTATAGCAGCCAGACAAAACACAGGCAGATTCAGCACACAGTTGGAGAGTGACATTTTTGGTGATTCCTCCCCACACAAAAGTATGCATAGTCCTATTAACTCTGCTTCATTCCGTATTAACCCACAACAATGTCTCCCTCCATTATTTCAGTGCCACATTATCATTAAAGGAGAAAATCCCTTGTTCTTTTCATTTAACATGAAATAAAGGCCTTTACAATCAAGTCTATTTATGGATGCTGTCATGTGCTTTCATGGATGAACAAAATCTCTTCACTTTTCCTCTGGAATAAAGCAGTCACTTCTTTCATCACACTTATTTGGATTCTTCAAATCATAAACCGCATGTATCAGCCTCAGCAGAAAAATAACTGATCACTTCAAGATCACATATGTTACTCCTCACAATGAAAACTTAAAGCCAGTTAATATTGGTCTTTCCTCCTTCACATGTGAAACATGGTGCATGGGTGTGATTGTGTGTGTGTGTGTGTGTGTGTGTGTGTGTGTGTGTGTGTGTGTAGAATCCCACTGAATAAGGGACTTTGGGATTGTTGTCGTAAGAAAAACTGAATGCACAAATAGGAACTCCAGTTCTTCTTAGTATTAATTACTTATGAGTTAAAAGAACTATGACAGCAACCATAATTATTTCTTGAAGCTGAGTCAGCTATGCACACGTTTCTGACTTTATTCAGCCTTCTAGAAATCACCAAAATAGAACATTCAATATCCGGGTCTAGATATGGAGATATGTTGATTCTACCAATCCATGAACATTGGATATTTTTCCACTTGTTTATATTTTCCTCTATCTCTTTTTTCAAAGTCATGTAGTTTTCCGAGTACAGGTCCTTTACTTCCTTGATTGAATTTATTCCTAGGTATCTTAACTTTTTTGTTGCAATGACAAATGGGATTGTTCTTTTGCTTGTTTGTTTCTCTTTCTGTGCGTTCATTATTGGTGTATAAAAAAGCCATAGATTTCTGGGTGTTAATTGTATATCCTGCTACATTGCTGAATTCATTTATTAGTAGTTTTTTGATGGAATCTTTAGGGTTTTCTATGTATAATATCATGCCATCTGCAAATAATGACAGTTTTACTTCCTCCTTTCTAATTTGGATTCCTTTTATGTTTTCTTCCCTGATCGCTGTGGTTAGGACTTCCAGTATGCTGTGGAAAAGAGTGGTGGAAGCGGAAAAGCCTGTCTTGTTCCTGTGCTTTGGGGTAATGGTTTTAGGTTTGGCCCATGGAGAATGATATTGGCTGTAGGTTTGGCATATATGGACTTTATTATGCTGAGCTATGATCCCTCTATTCCCACTTTGCTGAGAATTTTTACCAAAAATATGTATTGGATTTAGTTGAATG
>NW_006289235.1:1682467-1723129 GCF_000327345.1 Myotis davidii
CAACCATCAAATCTCACAGAACTGGACAGTGCTATTCATCAGGCATGGTGTCAGATTCCTCGCCATCACCTTTCAACATCTCATGGAGTCAATGCCAGGAAGAATCGCCACAGTATTGAAGGCAATTGGGTCATAATAATCTGGCCACTCAATGTATAAATCAATGAAACACTACAAAGAACCCAGAAATGGACCCAAGCCATTATGCTCAATTAATATTTGACAAAGGAGACAAGAGTATACAATGGAGTCAAGACAGTCTCTTCAATAAATGGTGTTGGGAAAATTGGGCAGATATGTGCAAAAAATGAAATTAGACCACCAACTTACACCATACACAAAAACAAACTCAGAATGGATAAAGAACTTAAAGTTAAGGCGGGAAACCATAAAAATCCTAGAAGCTGCCTTAGGCAACAAAATAGCAGACATTTTTCCTAGCAATATCTTTACTGATACAGCTCCTAGGGCAATGGAAAATAAGGAAAAAATAAACAAATGGGACTACATCAAAACAAAAAGCTCTTGCAAAGCAAAAGAAAACATCAACAAAGCCCACTGCATGGGAGAACATATTTGCCAATGTTATATCTGATAAGGGCTTAATCTCCAAAATTTATAGGAATCTCATACAACTTAACAAAAGGAAAATAAACAATCCAATCAAAAAATGGGCAAAGGACCTAAATAGACACATTTAGAAAGTGGACATACAGAAGGCCAAGAGACATGAAAAAATGCTCAAAGTCATTTATCATCTGAAAGATGCAAGTCAAAACAACAATGAGGTACCACCTTACACCTGTCAGAATGGCTATCATCAACAAATCAACAAAGGACAAGTGCTGGCAAGCATGTGGAGAAAAAGGAACCCTTGTGCACTGCTGGTGGGAATGCAGACTGGTACAGCCACTGTGGAAAACAGTATGAAGTTTCCTCAAAAAAAATTAAAAATGGAACTGCCATATGACCCAGTGGTCCCACTTCTAGGAATATATCCTAAGAAACTGGAAGCACCAATCAGAAAGAATGTATGCACCCCTATGTTCATGGCAGTACAATTTACAATAGCTAAGATTTGGAAACAACCTAAGTGTCCATCAGCAGATGAGTGGATTAAAAAACAGTGATACAAGGACTTGTACGTATGCATATAAGCATAACCAATGGTCATAGACACCAGGGGGGTGAGGACATGGGGGGGCAATAGTGAGATAAGGACACATATGTAATACCTTAATCAATAAAGAAAGAAGAAAAAACTGGTACATCTACACAGTGGAATACTAAGCTGCTATAAAAAAGAAGGAATTCTTACCATTTGCAACAGCATCAATGGAACTGGAGAGCATTATGCTAAGTGAAATAAGCCAGTCAGAGAAAGATAACTATCACAAGATCTCACTCATTTGTGGAATATAATGAACAACATAAACTGATGAACAAAAATAGATCCAGGGACACAGAAGCATCGAACACAATATCAAACCTCAAATGGAAGGCAGGGGAAGGTGGGGACGGGGGTAAGATATGAACCAAAGGACTTCTATGCATGCATATAAGCATAACCAGTGAACACAAGACACTAGGGGGGGGAGGGCATGTACTGGGCGTGGAAGAGGCTGGGGAGAGGTCAATAGGGGAAAAAGGAGACTCATGTAATACTTTCAACAATAAAGAACTTAAATTTTAAAAAAGATCTGGAGATATGCAGAAAATTTGGAGAACTTTTCATAGAAGTCTAGAGAATTTCCTGGGAATTTCTTTACCACATTTATGCCCTAAGTTGAAAAACACACACACAAAAAAACACAACATAGTAAGCTTGCTTCCTGAACTTAAAATATATAGCTCCCTATCAGATCCACTCTGAGCACATCACTCCAGGCTGTCAGGTCAGCCACTTTGCTCATAGGTTCTTCTGGGATAAGCTAATTCTAGAATCACTTTATAGTTTGGATACTTTCAGCATGAGATATTGATGTCCTTGTAGAGGCTAGATTGCATAACATATAAAATGGAAGGCTCATGTTTTTCTGCCATGCATGTGCACACAAATTGTGTAGTGTGACTGTGTATGTGTTAAGAATTTTAATTACTTCTGTGAAAGGAAGCAAATGTTCATCTATCATATTTCATCTTGAATGATAGTTTTGGTTTGCTTGGAAACCAAAAACTAACTTTTGCAATCAAATCGCTGTTCCAACAGCAATAAATTTCATGAAGAACTTTGTTTAAACGAATTATCTAAAATTACAAAAGAAAAAGGATGGTTGTTAAAGGTCAAAGAAAATCTACATGAAAAAATGCATAAGAGGACCATAAAATGCAGCTTAAATCAAACTGTTATATAGTAAGAAACTTTACTGAAAATTCTGCTATAATTCAAGAGAAAATAATGAAGAGGAATAAAAAAAAAGAGTAAAGTGGAGCCAAATGTGTTGATGCATAAAACAATATATACCAGGGTAGGGTACTGTAAAGTTTTATTTCTATAGCTTTAAAAGAAGCTAAAAATCACTTGTGACTTCCCAGCTCATGAGTAATGTGGTGATTTCAAACTTATGGCAATAAAAACTTTATAGCACCCCAGTTCAGAACATATGTCAAACAGAGAAAAAGTCAAAGTCAAAATGAAATGTGACAAAACACTGCAAAACAGCTCTCATCTGACACCACTATTCTGTTTTGGTCTAGGAATCAGCAGCCACTTTCCTTCTTGGAATTTCAATCTCAAAATCATGTAGCAACTTGAAGGACCACTATGATTAACATCAAAGGAAATGGGGAAAAATGAATTGTGTTGATCATGACGGTGCTAACTATATGTACTTCAGAAAATGTCACTGTTGTTTCAAATTAAAGAAGGGAAACAATTCCTGCAGCTAAATACTAATCTGACCTTCACACAAAAAGAATGAAGACAAAGCATTTTCTTTTGCAAATTACTTTATAGAATATTTTAATTTTAGAGAAAATGGCATGTTTTTACAATGAGAGCTCAATGTTTTCAAAAGCTGTAATTATAATTTATTGTAAATGAATACATTTTTTTCATTAGTATGGTGTTGTTGATAGTTCTGGTAGGTCATATTTTTCTACTTCGATTTTTGCCTGTAGATGAAAAGTATTTTATATAAATAGTGTCTGATTAGAATTTAGTTTATTAGCATTAATTAGTTGCATTTTGCCACTTGGACAACTTGCATAACTTTAGTGCTATTCTAATTCTCACTCCATTTTCTTAGCCTTAGGGCCAGAATCTAATTAATCCTATTATTAATAGTTGTCTAATTTTTAGCTATTCTATTTCATAGCCTAGAGCTTTCATAATTCTGTATGAAAATAAGAAAATCTGTCATTAATGAATATATATTTGTTTTTATATTAACTGGGTAACTGAAGTGCTAATACGCATAGTATTCTAACTCCTTGATTGATGAGCACATTGCCGGACATGGAATCATCAAAATGCCAAATGAAAAACACTGATCTTATAGTTTATTTCCAAGTGTTGACTAAATTGTCTGGGGATTTTTTCTTTGCCTATAGGACAGATTTAGAGATGTCAAGGTAGTTGTTTTCCTTTCAATCAATCATTTAGGGGTTTACAAATGCTTTATGTTAGACCATGTTCACATGCCTACCTATAGTGTACTAATTCTGTAAAACAAACAAAAAAACAAAGATAAAAGAAAAAACTTTAAAAATTCTAAGAGAACTCCCTCCTTATCAATATAATGCAGTGTAATGCATCAGTCATTGATAAAATATTTCAGATTAATCCAGAAATGACTCCATTGTTTTCCCCAAGTCCCTTTCCCTTCAAAAGAGGAGTTCACTGTCACCTGAAAATGTCAATCCAGAGATTCCAAGATGGCGGCCGTCAGGACGGCAGTGAGGGGGAGAGTGTGAGTGAGCGAGGAAGCGAAAGGGAAGTATGTGAACCTGTGGTGTGTGTGTGCGTCCGAGTGAGGACAGCTAGATCTCGCAGGACCTTCAGGGGCTGGCAGACCTGGCTCGCATAGCCGGGCAGCCTCTGCTACTGCCAATATCTCTCCCAGGGCGGCCGGCTCTGCTGCAGATGCTGTGCCATCTTGAAGGGGAGAGGTGCTGTGACTGGGAGCCCAGTCTCACATCCACCTGGGAGACCTCGGACACCACCCAGGATCCTACAGCCACTCTGGCCAGGGACCTGCTGCCTCAGCTGCTGATCCACAGACACCGGGACTTAAGCTTCCCAAGCTGAGCACTCCTGTTGAGTTCCAGAGGGCACTCCCCTCCCACAAGCCAGAGGCTTTAGCCCTGGGCATCGTGACCACATGTGAACAGCCAAGCCTTACCCAGCAGCCTCGGGCTCCATGACTGCTCCAGTGGCCACATGAGCAGCCATTGGACACAGACGGGGGCGGGGAGGTTGAGGTGAGGGCACGTGATGGGGGTTGGAGGTGGCTGGGGAGAGGTCAATGCGCGGGGGGAAAAAAGGAGACTTATGTAATACATTAAACAATAAAGAATTAAAACAAAGAAAATGTCAATCCAAAATAATGAGTGTTATTTAGGAAAAGTTATTAAGTAGTTTGTTTTTAAATATTTGGATACTTTATAAATATCATTGGCTCTAGAGCAGGGGTCCTCAAACTTTTTAAACAGGGGGCCAGTTCACTGTCCCTCAGACCGTTGGAGGGCCGGACTATAGTTTTTAAAAAAAAAAAAAACTATGAACAAATTCCTATGCACACTGCACATATCTTATTTTGAAGTGAAAAAACAAAACGGGAACAAATACAATATTTGTATTTGCATGTGGCCCGCGGGCCGAAGTTTGAGGACCCCTGCTCTAGGGGTTACCCCTGAAAACATTCATTTCACATGAAGTATTGCTAATTACAACCACCTGATTTGTGATCAAATCATACAGCTTAGATCCATTTCCTGTACCACTTAACATATGCCTATCAGCTATAGAGTTTAGCACTATTCATACCTAGGGAAAAGGCACTCAGCCAGTGCAGCCTCAGTTGGAAACAGTGTATAAAAAATGTTTATATAAAGTTTGTAACTAACAAAGAGAAACTGTATGCCCATGTTCCTAACATCCACAACAGTAAAGGTAATAGAAGGATAACAAGAATATATGTACATCTCGAATCTTAAGCCAAGTTTCATTCTAGAAGAGGTAAGAACAAAGCATCCTGCATCTTATCTGGTGACCTTAATTTGTGACCATACTCAAGACATCGTACCACAGCGATATTATCCTTAGTTTGTTAAACTTAATGTTAATTAATTACAATCATCTATATATGTAATAGAGAAATATGCAAATTAGCCCAGACACCATAACTCGACCACCAAACAGCAGTGACCTGAGCAGCCACAGGCTCCCAGTGCTGCCAGCCCCCGAGCGGCCAGCACACCCTCAGGCCTGGAATAATGACGCATTCACGAGCCCAGAATCACTGCACAGGGAGCTGAAGATCAGGGGGGCTATGGATGGGGGTGCAGATTAGGGGGGTTCAGATTGGTGGGGGGCTATGGACCAGGGGGACTGTGGATCTGGGGGGCTGCAGATCAAGGGGGCTTGGTTGGGGGGCTGCAGCACTGGTGACCCCAGCTCATAGCCCAGAACCTGGCCTCAGGGCTGCAGCTGTGGCTGCGCTGCCCAGCGGGGGGCTCCCACAATCTGCCCCCACAGACTCAGGAGAGCCAACGGGTCCATGGGGATGGCCAGGAAGAGGCCTCAACTGGTGCCCTTTACTCTGTGAGGAGGGTCCTGTGGATCGGAGTTGGGGGCCAGACTGTGATCAGTGATCAGTGTTTGAAGAGGGAGCCTTCAGCCCATGGACTTTCTCTCCCAATGATGCTCCGGCCGCTCCCTGCACTTGGGCCCTGCCAGAGGGCCATGCTGGGCCCACATGGCCACTGCCCACACCCATTGGTGTATGAGTCCCACATGGGACCGTGAACCATGTCTGAGCCACTCTGAGGTGGAGCCCACATCACCTCTTTAAGGTTTTCATTTTTGTTGATTGGACCTTTGCCTTCTGAGGTGTAGAAACCAGGACAGTGGGTGCAGTGGAGCCTGCAGATGGGCACCCAGGAGCTCCTCAACTCTGATGGCTTTATTCAGAGAAGGCACCCCCCACCCACCCCATGGCACCGCTCACCTCAGCCTGTGGGGAGCAGCACAGTCACCACGACAGGCACAACCCCAAAGTTGCTCCTGAACCTCGCTCTTTCTCCCTCAGCTCCCAAAGCCCAACACAACTTATGGCCAGCCCTGCAGAGGGTTGGCTGGTGTCCCCAGCGCCCTCCCCAGTACCAGACAGGACCAGGCAGCAGGGCGGTGGGGTTGGCATGAGACAGACTTAGCCCCTGCAAGTTGTGTCACAGAGGATCCTAGGCAGTGAGAACTTACCAATAGGGATGTTTGTGCAGACATTTTAAACAACTTCCACTTTTAAAACTGAATTGAAAAGCATAGATTGTTGCTCTAGAGAGCAATGCTTCAGTGGGACCCTGAGGTCACGTTGGAGGTTAGAACCAAAAGTTACATGATACCAAGTGTTGGCGAACAAAGAAAAATCAACCAAAAAAAATGAGTCCGCGTGTTACCTTTGACACGTGTGTCATAGGTTTGCCATCACTGCTCTAGAAAGCAATGCTTTGGCGGGACCCTGAGGTCACCTTGGAGGCTAGAACCAACATTACATGATAGCAATTGGTGGCAAGGATGTGGAAAAATTCAAGCCCTCACACACTGCTATCAGAATGGAAATGGTGCGGCCACTCCTCAAATGATTGATCACTGACATAGGACCCTGCAACCCGCCACTTCAAGGTATACACCCAAGTGAGGCAGCCGGTCACAAAACGCCCATTGTGTATGGTCCCATTCCCATGAAATGTCTGAAACAGCAGTGTGCTAATGGCTGGGTGGGGCAGGCAGGCAGCTACATGGGAAAGGTGGCATGGGGTTTCTTCTAGAAGCAATATCATGTTCTAAAAGTGACTGGTGGTGTCCTGGCTGGTTTGGCTGAGTGGATAGAGCATCAGCCTGCAGACTGCAGGGTCCTGAGTTCAATTCTCGGCAAGGGCACATGCCCAGGTTGTTAGGGGCAATCAGGCAGGCAGGCAGGTGAGTGGTTAGGTGCCAGCGGTCCTGGATTGCAAGAGAGATGCCCGACTGCCAGATGTCTCACAGGGATCAGGCCTAAACCTGCAGTCAGACATCCCCTGAGGGCTCCCAGATTGGAGAGGGTGCAGGTTGGGCAGAGGGCCGCCCCCCGACCTGTGTACAAATTTTGTGCACCTGGCCACTAGTCTAATTATAATAATAATTAGAAAAATTGACATGGAAACATGGAACAGACTGACAGATTTGAGATAGAAAGTGGGAGGGAGGGCGGGAAGAGATTAAAGGACTTATATGCAGCTCTAACCAGTTTGGCTCAGTGGATAGAGCGTTGGGGTTGCGGCACATCCCCTATGGGGAGTGTGCAGGCGGCAGCTGATATATGCATACTAGAGCCCCAGTGCACAAAAATTCTTGGACTTGCAGGGAGGGTCCCTCAACCCAGCCTGCTCCCTCTGACAGTCCAGGAGCCCTCAGGGCATGTCCTACTGATGGCTTAGGCCTGCTCCTCGGAGAGAGGCAACTGGGCTGATCAGGGGAAGGCATCGCCCACATCACCCTGCCACTGCTGCTGCCTCTGGCCTCCCTCTGCAGGAGGTGACCAGGAGATCAGGGGAAGGCACTGTCCCCATCACCCTGCTGCTGCTGCTGCTGCTGCTGCTGCTGCTGCTGCCGCCAGCTGCTTCAGCCCAAGCAGCTGCCGCAGCTTTGTCCGAAGGACATCCAGAAGGACATCTGGAAGGACATTCAGCTGCCCGGTCTAATTAGCATATTATGCTTTTATTGTTATAAATATGCATAGTCTATGGACACAGACAATAGACAGGGGAATGACTGGGGCGGGGTAGAAATGGTGGGCTGGCAAGGGAGAAAAATGGGGGACATTTGTAATACTCTCAACAACAAAATAAATTTTTTAAAATGTGCACAAATTTAATGCAACTTTCCCTAGTTTTCTTTTCTTTTTTACAAAATTATTATTATACCTTACCTAAAATTTGTTTCCCTTTGTAAATTGTTGCTGACACTGTACTTTTTGTCAAATATTTCAGTTTAGATTCCATGTTTTTACTTAGAAAAAAAATCAAGGATCTCCATTAAATTCAAAAGTAGATTAATTTTCTCTATACATTGAGGTGAAAGTCAATATTTTAGAACAATATATGCTAGATAATTACAAATGCTGTTTAATGATTAAAGTTTGCAATGTTAAAAAAAGCTAAACCAGCACTGTCTATTAGAATTTTTTGTGATGCATTAAATGTTCTATACCTGTACTGTCCAATAAGATGGCCACTGCAAACACACATACATGAATGCAATCTTATTGCTATTTAAAAACAAAAATCAAAACTTTCTTTTACTAAAATATATCACAGTTTCTTCCTTCATTTCAGTGAGGGTAAGGAACTCAGAAATTAAGATAATTTTGACCAAAATTAATCTCCATACCAAATGCAATTACCCTGCCATTTCTGCAAAACTAGACATTTTTTTTCATCAAAGTTAACTAAAATAACGACTTGATTCTCTGCTTTAATTTACCATTTCATAGTTTACAATTGCTTATTGGGAGTGCTTTTAATATTTTTCTTCTTGGAAAATTTGCAAGACTATTATGCCAGTATATGATTTACATTTCATCATTCCTTTGAAATTCAAAAGGATTTTTTACTATTAAATAAATTTATGTACATTAAAGAGAAATGCATACTTAATTATTTGAGGAAAACAATCACAGGTTTTGAAATGATTCCATCTAGTAAAGACCTTTGTCAATAGTAATATTTATTTGATATAGATCCACCTTCTGACAGAAATCTCATTTAAGCATTTGTAATCTAAGCAGCGATGTATTGTTCACTTATGCAAGATAAGTACTAGAGATCCACTGTACAGCATGAAGTATATAGTTAACACTATTGTGTTGTATAGTTAAAAATGTGTTATGAGGGTAGATCTTATTAAATCTTATCATTATAAAAAAGCAGGAGAGTTCCAAAATGGTGGTGGATTACATGGAAGCTACACTGATACTCTCCCAGGACCAAAGTGGAATTATAACTAAAATATAGAAAACTATCCTGAATAATTAACTGAAGCCTATCTGAAGAGAACCCTTAAAAGCAAGGACATAAAGTGGAGATCACATAGAGACTGGTAGGAAGTGTGGAGGTTCAAGGGAGCTGGCTGGGCTCCCACAGACAGCAGCTGATGTTATGGAGTGATATCTCAGCTGTGGTGGGTGGGTACCCACTGAGAACTCTTGGTTATAAACTTCAAGCTGGATTCCCCAGCCCAGACGAGAAATAAAGGCTAAGGAGTTTTCCACCATCAAACCAGCATTGCAAGAAAGAGGACTGCTGTAATAATAAGAAATATATAGAGAGAAACATAGGCATAAAGAATTAAAATGGCAGTAAGTACCTATCCTAATATATAAAAGCCCAGGGTTGTAACCACCAATCACAACCAAAGGCTGACCAACTCAGAAGTCCTTCAGTCAGTGCTGGGTTGCCCTGGGCACTGCAGCCTGGTGACCCAGCACTGACTGCCCAGGGGGCTGAGACTGAGAGAGAAGCAGGGTCTGATCCACAGCCTCAATGGCAGCTATTGATCAGTACTTGCTTCTCTCTTTCTCTCCCTCTTTCTATCCAGGCTTCCACAGCAGCAGGGCCTTTCTTTCTCTCCTGGCCTCCAAGGGAGCTGCTGTTCATCCCTGCCTCTCTGATAAGGCCTGGAGATAGGTCTGGAGATGCTGACTGGCATAGGAACTGACCAATCAGAACCAAATCTGGGTGCTGTGAAGAACCAATGGCAGCCTAGGAGGTGGAGCTTTTGACACTGACTGGCATAGACACTGACCAATCAGAACCAAATGTGGGTGCTTTGGGGAGCAAATGGCTGCCTAGGAGGCAGAGCTTTTTATGCTGACTGGCATAGAAACCAACCAATCAAAACCAACTGGCCAGCAGAGGAGGGCAGTTGGGGCGAGATCAGGCCGGCTTGGGAGGGCAATTGGAGACCACCAGGCCGGCAGTGGAGGGAAGTTAGGGGTGATCAGGCTGGCAGGCGAGCAGTTAGGAGCCAGCATCCCAGATTGTTAGAGGGATGTCCAAATTCCAGTTTAGGCACGATCCCATTGGGATTGGGCCTAAACTGGCAGTCGGACATCCCCCAAGGGGTTTCAGGGTAAAGCAGAATGAAGGAAGGCCCCAGCCAGCAGCTGGCAGCCAGCAGCTGGCAGCCAGGGAAGGAAGGCCCCAGCCCATAGTCGGCAGCTGCTAGGGACCCTACCCATGCACAAATTTCATGCACTGGGCCCCTAGTCAATACTAACCTTAAATGTAAATGGATTAAGTGTTCCAATCAAATGACATAGGATAGCTGAATGGATAAGAAAACATGAGCCAACTATATGCTGTCTACAAGAGACCCACCTTGGAACAAAAGACTCACAAGATGATAGCGAAGAGATGGAAAAATTTTCCATGCAAGTGAAAAACACACACACACACACAAAGAAACTGGGAGCCCTGGCAAGAGCAGCTCAGTTGGATAAATATCATACCATGCACCAAAAGGTTGCTAGTTTGATTCCTGGTCAGGGCACATGCCTGGGTTGTGGGCTAGATCTCTAGTGGGGGAGGGGTGCAGGAGGCAATTGATCAATGTATTAATCTCACATCAATGTTTCTCTCTTTCCTTGCTTCCTCTCTCACTAAATATCAATTTTAAGATTTTATTTTTTAAAAAAAATTTAAAAAAATGTGGGAGATGAAACTTTTAGAGGTGATGGTAAGTTTATGATATTGCAATTGTGTATGGTGACAGTATACATTAAATATATAAAGCTTTTTTGTGTGTCATCATACCTAAATTAATAAAAATTTAAGAAAGTATGAACAATGGGAAGTAATACAACACACAAGACAAGGTAATAATGGGATACAGGCCCCTCTTCCTCATGTACCTGGAAATGATGGGTGACTCCAATTTGCTTAAAGTCTACATGTCTAATTTAAATCATTTTGATTGTGTAACACTACCCCCTGGTCATTTCTAAATTTAAATTGATATATATGACCTCATTAAAAAGAAAACATGCTGCTTCTGATCTTCTAAAAATTTTGCCTTTTCCAGGTTTTCTGAAGTGAGAATTCCTGAATGATAATCTAAGAAAATAAAATGTGTATTCATTCTACTACATCTTTTCCTCATTTAAAATTTTATTTCCTTAAAAACTGTCCATATTCTACATTGCATTTCAGTAAACAAAACAGTATATTAGGTTTTACTGAAATTGATCTGTTTTACTGAGTCCTGGACTCATAAATTGTAGTTAGAGATTGCCCCTTTGGCAATGTTCCCATTTCATCAGGAATATTCTGATTTATAGCTAACACTGAGAAAAATGATAAAACAAATCTTGAACTGGAATGTTGATAAAACCAAGATGAAAGAGCACCACTTTTTAAGTCAAGGCACCTAAATTTAGGATCTGACCTTGTGAGTAAGTAGTTTGGGCAAATCATCTAAAGAGGTGCTTTTTAAGGTACAGGTCAAGACATCAGTGAGTTATGAAATCAATTTATATGTCATGTCAGATATTAATTTTTAAAAATCAAATAGAATTGAATAAAAAATTATTAGAATGTGGATACATATGGTAAAGATAATAAAACTTTTTTCCAGTTGTGTGTGTGTGTGAGAGAGAGAGAGAGAGAGAGAAAGAGGCAGTATACTAAGTCATCAAGCATCAAGGGCTCTCACTTATCCTCTTAAATTGGGTGGTGGACAGCAAATAGGAAAAAGATGAAAGCCCCTGACTTAGACAAATATTTAATTATTTAATAATGTAAACTCTAGCACCCCAAAAGCCTTAGAAAAAGTATCCTAATTTTGTCACTGTTTAACCTTGCACAAGTTATTTATTATCTGTTTTGTTTTACTCATATGCAAAATTGAAATTCTAATGGCGTCTACCTCAAAATGTTGCTTTAAGAATTAAATGAGATAACCCCATGTAAATCCATTATAATAATTCCTGACACTTAATAAGTGGTAGTTATTGGTATTATATCCGGTGATCCTTGAGTTACTTTAGATTTTAGGCTCGATATTGTGCCTACATGTGTATAGTATTTTAAAAAAGTAATATGAATAGTTTTTTTCTTTGTTTTTAACTTGAGTTCTGTAGAAATCACTGTGTTTAAAAAATGTACATATGAACATTATCTAAAATGCCTAGTTACGGGACTTTGCTAACATGCACATTTTTCATGGGACAAACAATTTTGAGCACCAAGCTTTAACTGTCCATTTTTCTGATATGAATTCCTCTGCTCTGGATATGTCACCAACTGTCAAGAATAGGCTGCTTCTTTCACATCTGTCACCTTATCCATTTGAAACAAGATGTGTGTTTCAGGTATTGGGAGGCAAGGAGTTCATGTCTTGTGAATTTTTAATATAGTACTCAAAGTCTTTGTTGGGGACTAGCCTTTGTACTGCCACTGATTAAGGCTGTGACACTATACTCCAAGGCAGCCCAAGTGAAATAAGATCTGTTCATAAAGATTGGATCGTAGGTACAACAGAGTTGGCTCTGGTTAAGTAATAGCTTCAACTTTATAAATCATTCAACCCTTGAAAAATATGAGGTACCATATAATAAACACTTGAAAGAGCTTCAGTCCCCAGACCCTGAAGAATGTTTTAAAATTTCAGGCTAATTATTCCCAAATCAACATAATTTTGAGTGTAATTTAAGTCTGTCCTTTGATTTGGTAAATTCATAATTATGGCTATCTATTTTAGATTTAAATTGAATTAGATTAAACTGTGACCCAGTGATTTTCTGGCTTTTCATGTGGTCAATGAAAATAGTTATATTTAATGGTGGTACAGCTGAGATAAAAATGCAAAATGTAGAAGTCAATTGCAAGGTCATTATTTTTTTTTTGAAGTAATGAATACATAGTACTTCATCCGCCGTAAAATTACAGGCTAATGACTCAGTCCTACGGAGTGGCTCTCAAACCTTGTTCAATGTACCCACACTGATTTCAGCAATGATAAAGTATCATTTCAAAGATTAAATAATAACCAGTAGTGAAATCACATTTTAAGTGATACCACCAAATATAAGATTTTTAAAGCTCTCAGAAATCATGAGATAAAATGAAGAGAAAAATTGTTCAAAGTTAAAGGTAATTATTTACAATTTTAAAAGAATGAAGTATTTGTGAATCTTATTATGTAAAACTAGAGGCCTGGTTCATGTTGGTGCACGGGTATGGTCCCTAGGCCTGGCCAGAGATCAGGGCTGATCTGCAGGGTGACTGGCAGGGCAATCAGGGGTGCCTTCGCCGGCCCCACCCCTCACTGCTGCTGCCAGTCTGGGTCTGCAGACTGGGGGCAGCACCTATGTTGGGCGTCTGCCCCATTGTGGTCAGTGAACATCATAGTGACGGGTTGTTTTGCCGTCTAGTCAGTTTGCATATTAGGCTTTTATTATATAGGATAATAATCTAACAAACATTTCATTATCTTGTAAAATTTTTTATATTGTTTTTCAAGGTCTCAAACTCCATTTCTTAAAGTACCATGAGTAAGAATATTAAAATAGTTTGCATTGCCCAACCAACTTATTTACTAATATTTATTCAACAAATAGAGACATGAAAAATTACCTGATGAGTCTGATTAGCATGAACAAATAGCTTTTCTAAAGGTTTTTCTTAAATTTACCCAATTTGGACCAACCTCATTTATATTTTAATTACTTTAAGGTTACCTGAATTACCTACTTTGCAATATCACTGTTAATTTTTCTTAAAAACAGTTACATATGTCAACACAGTGCTAAAATTGAGCAAACAACTAAACAAAACTTTATGTAACCCTTTCAAAATAAATATTGCAAAGATTTTATTCTATAGTAGTTAATTATCTTGTAAATTATTTTCAATGAAATATTTTGATATTTTTAAAAAGCTATCTTCTTTCTCTCTTTTCAGGTTTAAATATCTTATCATTTTATAATAAGTAAATAAAATGATAAGATATTTAAAATGTACACTGTGATGAGTTGACATTGTGTTTTTTTCTCTTTTAAAAATGTAAATCTATTGAGATAAATGTACCAATTTCTAAAGTATTCACATTTAGTGAGGAAATGAGAATTCTTCATTTAGCATTGTAAAGAATAGTAAAGGAGTCATGCCCTAAAATTACAATTGTCATTACTAAATTAGTTATATGGAGCAAAAATATGAACTATTTAAGAACCAAAATGCAATTTAAATATTTCTACTTAATTTGTGCTCTCCCTTTTCTACTGTATATGGTTTGAAGATAATGAAATAAAAATGTTCTCCATGTTATATATATTATAAATATTTTATTTAATTTTTAGAGCTTTCAATATTATAAGATTATTACATCTATTTTTGTGCATATATTTTTAAATATCTTATTCTAGCACACACACACACATATACACACACACACAATATTCATATATATGTATATATTCTTACTGCTTTATTTATTGTCTAAGTATTTTATTAATTTATTGAGATGCTTAGAAAAATTAAAATTCTTTTTATAACACTTTTAAAATACTCTTTCATTATATTATTCACTCCAGATTTCCCCTAATTGTAAGGGACTGTGTGCAACATGTTCTCCAGTAATTAGTGAAAAGAATTATTTTAATATTTCAATATTTTTAGTACAACTAGGTTGTCGGACCAGTAGTTTCTTGAAGATTCCTATTTAAGCTATACTTTCTAGTCTCCCTTGTATTTAGGTTGGACCATGTAAATGGGTTTGGCCCTTAGGAGGTTCGTGGAAGCAATCAAAATCCCATCGTAACTGGATCAGGTTATTTCAACAACCCTCTATAGCTATCCTGTGCAATGTGGTAGACATTAGCCACATGTGGCCATTGTGCATTTGAAATGTGGCTATTTCAAATTGAAATGTGCCACAAGTGTAAAATACAAAATGGACCTAAAAGAGGTGGAACAAAAATATTGTAAAATATCTTTTTAACAATTAATATATTGTTTTATCTTGAACAGATAATATTTAGATATATTGGATGAAGCAAAATATATTACTAAAACAGTTTCTCTTCTCTCTTTTTTACTTTTTAAATGGTACTACAAGAAATATTTAAATTGTATAAGTGGTTTACATTATACTTTTATTGGACAATGTTGCCAAACTTCTCAGGTTTCCTTATTTTTCTTCAATAAACCCACCACTCACTCTTTCAATTCAGTAATTATGCAACAATATTTATTGTAAACCTATTGAGGGCCAGTTAGTGTTCTAATAACCTCTTACTGATAAAATAGAATATATGACTTCATGATAAAAAGAGGGAGGAGGTTACCTGATATAGGAGCTAAACTTTATGACAAAATTTTTGTGCAAGGAAGAACCCATGCTAGGGTAAGTGTGAGAATTGAGTATAATGTGACATCTGAATGGTGTTTTAAGAACCACAGATGCGGGGGCCTGTATATTAGGAAAAATGAGCACACAGAATTATGAAATGTTAGAAGACTCTAACATTTCTTATTCCTTGGGCTTCAGGGCCATAGCATTCTGACAATATCCGTGAATTACCCAGGTCTTCCATGGCTGTAGTGATAGTTCTAAAAAAGACTCATCTTTAGGAGCAGTTTAAGTTTGACTATATGGACTTGCTGCTGAAAAATAGATGCCTATTTCAGTCTTTTGCAAATATTGAAAACTACTCATAAACCATTCCCCTCACTCCCATATTATTCAGAGTTCTCATTACTATTTTTTTGTTTTGTAGAATAAATGTAGATGGCTCCTTTGCAACTTCCTTCCAGATATATTACTCTGTTCAAGACTGTCTTTCTTGTGTTCAATCAATTCTTTCCTACATAATATTAATTCTATATGTGTGTAAAACCTAATTTTAAAAATCCAGCTAATTAGCAATGAATTTAAGCAAAATAAAAGCCAAGTGTTCAAATAATGAATATGAGTAGGGCACCACTTAGCTTATTTTCTAATTTGGCTAAACACTCCAATTCTTCTAAGTTTTCTCACAGGACTTTTTCCCAGATATTTAAATCATTGTTCTCCTTCCTACCCTACTTAATTTAAAAGTTTCCTCAACACTGTAGGGGTTAATGAGTCATCCCAGATGTGCTTCTGTTACATGTGGATTGTTTTAAGCTAAAGGCAACCAAGATCCAATGGGCTCAAGAGAAACTTTGCCTGGACTCCACTTAACTACCTAGGTGAATTTGAATTAGAGGCCTTGCCCATCATAAGCGATTATCAGAGATAACTTTTTTTGACCTAACTATAGGGCAGGGCAGACTTCTAATTACTGAATACCTGTTGTTCTTACAGTCCGGCGATGACCTTCTTCCCTTCTGAAATCCCAAAGTGACTTATATCATACTTAGCTCAGAATGTCATAAATACTTCATTTTTCCTTTCTGTCTTTGAACATTTCCTGTATGTGGAGTCTTTGACTCTCTCATGTATGTGGGGTTCCCATATGTACTTATGTATTAAATTTGGTTATTTTTCTCTTGTTAGTCTGTCTCATGTGGATTGACCAGCTGAAGGAAGCTGAGAGTAGAGGAAAGTTTCTTTCTTCCCTACAACATCTTTTAATTTCTCTCTTGTTAATCTTTATTCTTCATATATTAAAAAAAAGAGATATAGTGCCCTGATGAAGTGGGATCAGTGGTTAGAGCATCAGCCTGCTCACTGAAGGGTCACGGTTTGATTCCCAGTTAAGGGCACATGCCTGGGTTGCAGGTTTGACCCCAGGCCCTGGTCATGGTGTGTGTGGGAGGCAACCAATTGATGTGTCTCCCTTATAGCTATGTTTCTCTCTCTATCTCTCTCTTTCTTCCCCCGCTTCCTCCCTCCCTTCTACTCTCTCTTAAAAAAATCATTGGGTGAGGCGTGCAGGAGGCAGTTGATTTTCTCTCATCATTGATGTTTCTATCTCTCCCTCTCCCTTCCTCTCTGAAATCAATAAAAATATATATTTTTAAAAATCAATGGGAAAAAATATCCTGCAGTGAGGATTAAGAGAGAGAGAGAGAGAGATATCAACATTACTCTTTAATACTAAAATTTGCTGTAAAAATTATAAAAGAACAAAAATAACACTCCTGTTGTTTGACCCCCCAAATCCTCCTAATCATTAAAGTAAATATAGCCTACTCATTCATCTTTTGGTTCCCTTCACATCCAAGAAGTAAAATAATTTGCAAATGACAGAGTTGATTTTAGCACCTAGACATTTCTAATCCATTGTTTGTTTGTTTTTCTACATGAAAGGTAAAAGTGCAGTAAGCAAAGGACTAGTCCAGCATAGTTAGACCATAATATCTATGTGGAATTTTTCCCTGATTATTATTTAAAAGGAAAGGAGATACTATAGACATGCCATTTATACAGCTTTGCCAAAAAACTGCATTTAACACTCTCAGTCTGTTCCCTGCTGATGGATGGGGGGAGGGACTAGACCAGTGGTCAGCAAACTGTGGCTCGCGAGCCACATGCGGCTCTTTGGCCCCTTGAGTGTGGTTCTTCCACAACATACCACGTGTGGACGCGCATGTACAGTGCGATTGAAACTTCGTGGCCCATGCGCAGAAGTCGGTATTTTGTGGAAGAGCCACACTCAAGGGGCCAAAGAGTCGCATGAGGCTCATGAGCCGCAGTTTGCCGACCACCGGCTAGCCAGTGATGGCGAACCTTTTGAGCTCGGGCTAGATAAAGGCAGTTTAGGCACATGCCCAGTAAGGTCTGAATGACCTGGGAAGGTGTCTGCCTGTCTGCCAGTCATATCTGGGAACAAATTAGTGACCAGGATGGGTGTGGCCATTGTGAGCACTGGAAACCTGAATATTTAAACTTCCAAACAAAAGAAGTTCCTCCCTTCTCTCTTTTCTCTCTCAGGAGCAGGGCCCTCTTGGGATTCCTGTTGCAGGGCAATCGCTCCCCTCTGCCCAGATGGCACCCTGACATGTTGGACTCCACACATGGACTAATGCACTTTAATTAGCTTGAAAACTGAATCACACTCGGCTGCAACATGGAGCAGAAGCTCCGGACACTGGCCTTGTTTCTGGCTCTGCTAGAACCCCAGCTGTTCCTCTTTCAGGACTGGTTTGGGGGGAATGAGGCATCAGAAACTGAGGAATATAACTCCACACCAATAAAATCTACCACCTCTCCTCCTCCTGTGGGGGTTTCTGAAAATTCTTATTTCAGTGGTGCCCCAGGAAGCCCGCTCTCAGAACAATGGATTGCCACTCATGTGTTCCTCTGGCAGCACATGGAAAAAATTCTTATAAACCTCTGCCATCAGAAATCCTGAAACTGAACAACAGGAAAATATATTCCTCATCCACCAAAGATAACAAACAGCAAATGTTATTCATGAAGAATAAAGGCTTTGCGAGCTTACATATTTAGGAGAGTGGAAGAAAACTAGCACTTATTTAGAAAGTTAGCACTCTTTGTTTTATAACTTAAGATTGCTGATTAGCTAACCTATAACTAAAATGAAATAGAAAATACACTAAAGGCAATATTCATATAATGGAATTGTTTAGGATGTTATGTTATCAGAAAATATTCTTAATGATATTTAAATTATTTTTAATCCAAACTAGTTGTTTATGACTTAGATAAGAGGTTTATTCCTCAGATGATATATCAAAATTCCTTAAAGTATAGGCTGGAATAAATTCCAATGTCTAGGACCGTAGTACTCTACTTACATAGCTCATTTAGAATATTATCAGGACCAATATTCATTTAAATTGCTTCTTTCAAAATATATGTGCATAGTACATAGTGAGGCATTCCTAAACATCAAGGGAATATTGCTGACATTCCAAAATTGTATTCTATTCTTCAAAAGTCAATTATGATAATAAAATCAGTAATATGAAACATTCTGCTTTGCCTTTATTCTTAAAAGGTAGAGGATAAGTCAATTTTACTTGAAAACTGGCATATAGAACTCAAACATTACCATTTTTGTGGTAATAAATAATGCTTCAGATTCCTGAAGAGACCATTAGAGAAAACCTAAGCCAACATTCATTGTTACTAAATGTATGTATTTTTTCTCAATATTAGGAAAATATATTAGCATGAATGTAAAGATGTTTGTTTGTTTTTATAAATTTATCAGAAGCTTGACTATAAAACGAGAGGAAATTTTTTTTAAAAAGGCATAAATCTATAAGCATAAAGAGGCTTTAACAATCAAGATGTTAGCAAATTTTGGGAAGGCCTTCCTTGCTTTACAGCAGAACCAGAGGTCTTAGGCTCACTAACTACATTACCTGCCCAGGATCTAATGAACAAAATAAACTGATAAACAAAATAGATCCAGAGACATAGAAACATGGAATCTCAGAAGGAAGGTGGAAGAGGGTGGGTGGGTAGGTAGAGATCAACCAAAGAGCTTGTAAGCATATATGCATAACCCATGGACACAGACAATAGGGTGGTGAAGGCCTAAGCAGTGAGGGTGTAGGGGGTTGAGGGGGTGGGGTGGAGGTGGGCTAGAAGAGGTCAATAAGGGAAAAAAGGGGACATAGGTAATACTTTCAACAATAAAGGTGTTTTTTTTTAAATGTTCTACTGAGCTATAGTTCCTTTTAATATGGAATGGTATTTAACAATGAACATCCATGTTCTATTATAATATTTTGATTTATAATAAGAAATATAGATTTGGTCTTGTAACCACACAGGGACGTCATTTCTTTAATATGATTTTTTCCTTAATTCACATTAGCCTTATCCAGGCTAAGAACATTATGACTCACTTGCCTCCTTTCTAGAAGATTATTCCACCTTTGCACATACTGCACATCAGCTCCCTTCCTTAATTATTAAGCCCTTAGGACATCAGGTTCTGGTCAGCATCAAACAGTCTTAGGAACAAAGCCTCAGGTCTGTTGACCACAGAAACAAACTTTCAGTCAAAGTAAAGATAACATCTTAACTTTAGTTGTGTTTTAGCCTCAGGTCAATGAAAGCAGAAGGAACCTAATGATCATAGCCTATTGCAGGGATGGGCAAATCATTTGGTCTGGCCCTGCCAAGGCATTAGGGGTGAGCTAATTAAATGTTTGCCCAAATATAGCAGGCTAATTTTTGAGTTGCTAATTTTATATGGCCATGAATGATGCTATAAATATCCAAATGGCCTTTGGCAGAAAAACGGTTTCCCACTCCTACCCTAGGGAAATCAGACAGAAAGATGCCCTAGCTGACATCAGCTCCTGATACAATGATCAACCTACCCTGGTCCCAGCCAATCAGTAGAGCCTACGAACTCAATTCCCTTAGTTACCATGATTAATAATTTCCACCCTATATAATCTGTTCCTATGTGTGCCTTGTGGATCCAGGTCACCTGGGCTTGGTGCCATTTCCTTAAATATTTATTTGCTGCAAACTCCTGTTTGTGTTTTATTGTGTTCTTTTGAAATCTTTATTGTTGAAAGTATTAATCAGGGCAGAAATAGAATATTGTGGACCAGCTATAATTATCCTAATAAAAAGGGAATATGCTAATTGACCCTCACACCGTCACAAAGATGGCAGTGCCCATAGCCTATAAGGAGGGAATATGCTGACTGACCCACCCTCAAAGATGGCAGTGCCCACAGTCAATAGGAAGAAATATGCTAATTGAGTGCCAAGCCCTCAAAGATGGCAGCACCCACAGCCACAAGATGGCCGGCAGGGGAGGGCAGTTGGAGGCGATTGGGCCGGCAGAGGAGCAGTTAGATGTTGATCAGGCTGACAGGCAGAAGCGGTTAGGGGCAATCAGGCAGGCAGGGAGGCGAGCAGTTAGGAGCCAGCAGTCCCAGAATGTGAGAGGGATGTTGGACATCCCCCAAGGGGTCCCAGATTGGAGAAGGTACAGGCTGGGCTGAGGGCCACTGCCCCTGCCCCAGTGTATGAATTTTGTGCACCGGGCCTCTAGTAAGAAATAATAATAATGCTCTGTAAACTGTGATTGTTTCATTCTGATTAAAGAAGGCACATTCTAACCTGACTGGTAGGTGCATGTGGGATCTGGGAGCTCACCTAGAAATGCATATTATCATGGAAAGATTAACAACCTTGTTGCAGAAACCAGAATTGCCAGCCTTTTGAGGACCCCTAGCCCTTTGCATATTACTAAGCCCTTTGAAGATCCCTACCCCTTAGCAAATCACTAGCCCTTAAAGACCCCCAGCCTTTGTAAGCTTGCAGTCCTTTGCAAATTTCCAGCCCATATTACCTGTAAACTGCCCGTATGGCATAACCTTTTGCCTGCTTCCCTATGTAATCTTAATCCTCCTACCCAATATAAGCCGCCGGTTTATGGTGGGGGCAGAGCAGATTTTTGTGGATGACCTGCTACTCTCCCATACTGCCAGCAGTATTGGAATAAATGCTCATATATGATTCAACCCTGTCTGTGCTGAATTGGCTCAAGTAGTGACAGGCAGTACAGACTCCATGATTGTCCAGTTACAGTATTACATTTGTCCTCTTTTTTCTCCCACTGACTGCTTCTAGTCCGCCCCTACCCCCAACCTAAGGCCTTCACCCTCTATTGTCTATGTACACGGGTTATGCATATATGCATACAAGTTTTTGGTTGATCTCTTCCCATGTTTACTGGGTTTTAATGTGTGCAGGCAAAGGAATCCCTTTAGTTTGGTAATAATCTTTCCAATTCTGGCTTAGAGTTCCTAAAACCCTTGGAATTTTCTGTGATAAGAGCAATAAAGATTTTTTTTATGTTAATAAGGTGACTTCTGGGTAACTTCATGATGGGAGTTGGTTGCCAGGGGAACCAACAATGAATAAAGGGGTGGAAATTTCAGCCACACCTCAGATCTCTGGGAGAGGGACTGGAGATTGAATACAATCACCAACAGCTAATGATTTAAATTAATCACTCGTGCCTATGGAATTAGGCCTTCATAAAAAACAATAGGACAGTCCAGGTTAGTCACCACAAGGAAATTTGGGGAGAATGGTGTTCTGGAGAGGGCTTGGAAGCTCTGTGTCCCTAACCCACACCTTACCCTATGCATCTTTTCCATCTGGCTGTTCCTGCATCATATCCTTTTATGATAAACTGGTGATCTAGTAAGTAAATGTATATTTGAGTTCTGTGAGCTGCTCTAGCAAGTTAATAGAACCCAAGGAGGGGGCTGTTGGAGTCTCAGATCTGTAGCCAGTGGGTCAGAAGCACAGCTGACAGCCTGGACTTGGCAACTGGCTTCTGGGGGGCAGGGCAGTCCTGTAGGACTAAACACTTAACCTGTGAGGTCTGATGCTCTCTGAGTAGAAAATGTCAGAATTGAGTTGAATTCTAGGATAACCAGCTGGTGTCCAAGAATTGCTTGTTTGTGTGAAAAACTCTTCCCATCAGGAATTCCCAGTTGATAGAAAATATAATTTTAGGAAATACATTTTAATAAATTCTTAATTTTTATGGAAATATTCATTTAACATTATGGCGTTTTTAAACCCTCATCTTTTAAATTATGATTTTGTAGATTTTCTTTTATCTCCTATCTCTTCATTAGTATTTATTTTTAGAATTTTTTTCTGGTTATTTTTGCAAGTTTATTATTCTATTATAAACTTTAGAATCAGCTTGTCTAAGTCCATAAAAACATTCTATTTATATTGAAATGTCATTTAATTTATGCATTAACTCAAAAACAATCATCATTTTTATGATGTTAAGTCATGCTCTTCAGGAATAAGGCAGATCTTTTCCTTTGATATAGTTTTGTGTCTTTTCAGAAGAATTTTAAATATAGGTTTTGAAAATTTGCCTCTTGATTTTGAGGTTATAAATGGGTACATTTGATCAATAATATCTTCTAGCTCATTACCACTTTTATACATGAAGTTTATTGATTTTTGCATGTTAATTTATATTCTGCTAATTTACTAAATTATTTTACTGTATGTATTGGTATTTGTCAATGTTATTGTTTGTTTGTGGCTTTTTAGTTAAACAATCCCATCTGTAAATCGGGATATAGTTACCTTTTCTTTTAACTGTTTTGCCTTGAATTAGCTTATCTTGTCTGATTGTGATGGCTGATACTTCCAACACAGTGTTAAGTGATATGCAAGATAGTGGCAGCATTCCTATATTTTTCCAGTCTTTAGCCAGAATTATTGAATGTGTTTTCATTAAGTAACATGCCAATATTGGATTAAATTATATATGCTCTAGAGGCCCGATGCAGGACATTCGTGCAAGGGTAGGCCTTCGCAGCCCTAGCTGCCTCAACCCTTGCAGCCCAGGCTGCATTGGCTGCGTTGCAGCCCACGGCCCCACCCCCCACCCACTGGTCATTCTGGAAGGTCGTTCTGCCCTCTGGTCTAATTAGCATATTAACTATTTATTATATAGGATAGTATAATATGTTATCAGAAGTAGCCAATGATTCTCTTTTTTTGTTTTGTTAATCCTCACCTGAGGATATTTTGTCCACTGATTTTTAGAGAGTGTGGAAGCGGGTGAGGTAGAGAGAGAAACATCGATGTAAGAGACACATCAAGAGAGAGAGAGAGAGAAACACCGATGTGAGAGAGACCCATTGACTAGTTGCCTATAGGTTGCCTCCTACAGGCACTCCTACCAGGGTGGGGAGTAAACATACAACCCAGGTATGTGCCCTTGACCAGGAATTGAACCTACAACAATTTGGTGTGCAGGCAGATGCTCTAGTCACTCAGAAACACAGGCCAGGGACATGATTCACCTTTTTTATTACCCATTTTTATCAGGCAAGGGTGTTTAACTTTATCAAGTGTTAACTACTCATACTTAAATGTAAACAAAGTTAAGATCACTAGATAATTTGAGAAATGACTTTAAAAATGAAAGAGTTCCCCAAAATAAAACAAAAGAAGGAAAACAAAAACCATGCAAGAAGCAGAAGAGGAGTGTGGAAGAATTATAAAGAAAATCCACATAAAGTAAGAGATATGATTGCATTTTCTAAAACAAGATCATGAGGAATAAAACATGATCACAAAGGAAGAGTAGAACAGAAAGTATTTTGACATAATATCTAAGAAAATTACCTCCCTTGAGCCCTTTCTCAGAAAGCTACTACTCTACTACAACCAAGAGAGTAAACCAATAAAGATGATGACACAGGATCTAGAACACTAAGGGTCAAACACAGGAAAGAAGTAGAGAAAGGTCTTTGGACAGCAGCTGCACATCAGGGTCAAAAATGCATATTCTAGACTCTAAAATCCAGAGCAGTGATGGCGAACCTATGACACGTGTGTCAGTGGTGACACACAAACTCATTTTTTTGGTTGATTTTTCTTTGTTAAATGGCATTTAAATATATAAAATAAATATCAAAAATATAAGTATTTGTTTTACTATGGTTGCAAATATCAAAAAATTTATATATGTAACACGGCACCAGAGTTAAGTTAGGGTTTTTCAAAATGCTGACACCCTGAGCTCAAAAGGTTCGCCATCACTGATCTAGAGGGTGATATGTATAACAACAGCCTTGAGTTATTATCTTAACTTCAATTGTTTGTGATACTGTTGTAATTAACCTACTTATTAATAATAGAAAAGGAGCAAAGGGAAGATAGCTGCAAGCCCAGTCAAGTTGAGGTGACATTGGGAAGGTACTTGGCTGTCAATCACACCTGGGAACAGGCCATTGGCCAGAACAGCATGGCCACTACAAATGTGCAGAAATTCAGGATATTTAATTCCCTGAACAAAGAAACTCGTTATTGTGCTCTTGCTGCTCTTGGGACTCTTATTTCAGGGAGCATCCTTTCTTGGCTTCCCTGCATTCACTCACCCCCACATATAATGGGCTAATGGACTGTAACTAGCCTGATGCTGTATTGGATCTGTCTCCAACATGATACAGAAACTCTGGACACTGGCTTTGCTTCATCTTTACTGGAACCCCAGTTATACTTCTTCTATGACTGGAATGGAACTTTGGAAACCCAGGGATATAATTCCACGCAAATAAAGATCACTCATCCTCCCGTGCTATTCTCAGAAAATTATTTTTCTTAAGATATAAGAGCTCCACCCTTGGCACCCAGTCGGGAAGAGGACACCCCGATTTCTCTGATAACACATGGACCTCTGACAATGATAAGCACATCTTCTTCTTTATGCTCTCTGCCCTTTGTCTCTTTTTCTTTGACTTAGGCTGTAAATATTTCTGTTACCCACTACTCCATTCATAGCCTGGGGCTCTATCTCAGGTGCCCTATCTATTTTTCTAGTCATCAAAACTAAAAACTTAATCATAAATATGTGTTTTCAGACCTGATGTTTTTTCTATACATTGCTTATTAAATCTATTCAGTTATCATACCTCATCAAACAAAACTTTATGTAACCAAAATCCATCAGCTCTCATACTTCACTCAGCAAAATAAAAACCTGTCAGACAAACACCAGGCTCAGGAATTCTTCTCAACGGGATTCAATTCCTTTTGGCCTCACAAGAATATAAATAACAATAGCTAATACTAATTAAATGTTTACCATATTCCAGGTATAATCCTATGTGCTGTGCATGCAGAACATCTTTTCATCTTTTAAATAAATATTAGATGGGGAAGTTGAGGCTTAGAAAGTTTAGTAATTTACTTAAGTTTATACACACAGAATGCTAAACTGGGAATTAAAACTCAGGCTTCTGAATCCAGTGTTTATCCTCATATTGATTTCCTGCATGTGTCATAATCACATTTGGCCAAATTTTAATATTAAAACCAAAGTGATCAACAATTCCCAAACATGTCACTCTCTTCTCCTTTCTGTTTTTATACCAATTTATGGTATCTATATCTGCTTAGTGTCCTGAAACAATACCATGCACCCATCACATACATTCCTGTCCCCTTTCCCAGTCATTAGCCAAATCTTATTTCCATCTATCCAACCAGGTCATCTCCATTTATATCATCCTGGCCTCCTATCAAGACTGCCATGGCTTGGTGGATAGGTTCAAGAAAATGTAGACCTTGAAATCAGTGTTACAAATGCATATTTGGAAGTTTTATACTAAAAAAATTTTTCTGAGTGCTTCCTAAAGTTCAAGTCCAGGCTTAGGCCCCCAGTAGAGGTGATGTTTGAGGACATGAAAGATGATGAAAGAGTAAGGGCTGACAGAAGAAAGGACTGAGATAATGGCCAGTTTGACCAATTTTGTTTTCAATTTCTCTCTCCATGCCTTCTTTCTTTCTATCCAGTCCATTCATTCAATAAATATATGTACACGAGGGCATATTCTCTAGGCTGAGTATATAGTAATGATGAAGCCAAAATTTGGACCCTCCAGGAGCTCGGTTAATAGATATAAAATGTATGTAAACAATAATTACAATGCTGTTAACTTAGGTTCTATATAATAAATACTATGAAGAAGGAAACTACGATAAATCAAGCCTGTTTCTACTAATTTATCCACCCTAGATTATAGGAGAGGCAAAGATCAAGTTAACTCCAATGCAAATGTAATGGATATACACACATTCTTTCTCTCTCTCTCACACACACACACACACACACGATAGAAGTACTTTGTATCTTTCATTCGTTTCCTATAAATTTAAACTGATTTATAACCTTGAGGTTAATTAATAAATTAAACTAAAATTAAGTACTCTTTCCATGTAAACATGCTAAAACTAAAATTCATTTCCATGATTTCTCATGGAAAAATTACCTGTACTTTTCCACCAAACTCTCTTCTTCAACAGACTTACTTATCCCAGTAAACAACCATCCCATCCTATCCTTCCCTATCTTCAGGCCAAAATGGTTTTGTCCACTTTCTCAATCTCATAGCTATTCCATCAAAAATCCTGTTATATCTACTTTTAAAATGTATTCAAAGTAGGACCATTTCTCTCCAGGTCCATAGCTACCAACCTAATTCTAGCCTCTCTCTCTCTCTCTCTCTCTCTCTCTCTCTCTCTCTCTCATTACTACACAATCCTCTAGCTCACCTCTCTTCTACCTTTACATCTCACACTGTAATTTATATTGCTTCCAGCCCCTGCTTAAAACTCTCTGTCTCCTAATCTACCATAATAGAGAAGCCAAGGCCTTTGCAATAGTCAATTAGGTCCTACCTGATTTGTTTCCCTAATAGGACTTCACCTGAAGTTCATACTAATCCCAGTCACTCTACTCTAGCCATCCTGCTGTCCCTCGAACACATATGCCCTTCTCAGGACCTTTTTACATGTTCGTCCCCCTGCCTAGAGCTTTCTTCTCCAAGACACTTGCATGATCCATTCTCTACCTTTCTACAGGTTTCTTATATGTCTCTTCAGAGAGGTCTTCTCGGGATCCACTATATAAAATAGCAACCCATTCTATTCTTCCCCTGTTTTCATCTTTCATCTTACCACCCATCACTATCTGAAATTCTATATTCTAGTTATAGAGAGAGTAAACAAACGTTGACAAATAAATACAGAGAATGCCATATGTTTTGGCATTTGCTCAATATTTCCTTTCTTAGTTTAGCTCATCTGTTTCACAGGGCCCTATGATTAAAGCTATGCTTCCTCTTCACTGCCATATTCAAAAACTTGGAGCAGCTTACAAGTAATAGGTACACAATAGGTAATAAGTTAGTGAATGTTGACTTCAGGTGTATTTTTATCAAAGCACATTTCCTTAAATATGAATTATTATTTATGAAGATTAAAAACTTAATGTATACACATAATGTTCAAAATATTTGTTATCTGACTAACATAATAGTTGCAGTTTCAGGTAATTTTAATAGTAGGACTACTTCCTATAAAAAGTACATCCACAGATCATGTATTTTGAAAAGAGTGATTTTTCTGGGGGCCAGGTGATCTAAATCAAATAAGAAAATAGCAAACTCATCAATAATTTTCATTTATTTTTATTAAGTAACAGCTTAAATTAAACCAAGGGGTGACTTCACTCATATTTCTAATTAAGGGGTCTGTTTGCCTCCATCCATGAGTGGATCACAATTCTGCATATAACTGAAAGTGATTGCTTATTTATTGATCACTATTTGTCTACTTTTATTGTTTCTCTTCTCTGCACATAGAATTGAGATAGTGAAATTAAGGCTTAAATTGGGATAAGATTAAGCAAAGGATTTTTAAAACCTAATTCCACCTTTTGTGGTTAAGAACTTTTAAAAATCTGCCTATGGTTGCAGTACAAGTGAGGTTTCTACTGCTGAACTTTATTTATATCAACAGATGACTGTCAGATGTAATCTTAACTCGTTGTGTTCTAGCTATCATGATCATAAATGACAGAAAATTCTAGAAGGCCAAAGGAACCTTGGTAAGGTAAAAAAACATAGCCCATTAAGTAGAACACAGAGGGAGACCCTCAGAATGCTAATAAAATGATATTCGTCTGCAGAAGCAAAATAATGAACAAAAGATAAATTGAAAGACAGTGTATATCCACTGAAAAATTTAGGTAAATTTTAGATATCTGTTTCAATCAAGATATACATTTTTAAGACTTGTAAAATAAGAATACTATTATGCCCTGGCTGGGTGGCTTGGTTGGTTATAGTGTTGTCCTGATACTCAAAGGTTTTGAGTTCTATCTCAGGTCAGGGCACATATAAGCAGCAACCAATAAATACATAAATAAGTGGAACAACAAATTGATCTCTGTCTCTTCCTCCCTCCCTCCTTCTGTTCTCTCTCTCTCTCTCTTTCAATCAATAAATAAACTTACTTTCAAAAGACCATTATAAGATATATATGTATGTGTGTATATGTATAGGGTGTCCCAAAAAGTGCATACACAATTGAATAAGTATCAAGTCCAATGGGTTAAACCTGAAAAGAAAGAAACATTGGAATTAATAATTGTTCAAAGTGTGTATATATTGTTTTAGATTGTCAAAATACCCTGTATTTGGGACTTCCTGAATTATTGGGTTTGGTGGGTAAGGGAAAAGGAGGTGTCTGAAATGACACCAAGTTTCTAGCATGAAGGTCCAATTCTATATTGAGTATAGACTCCTCAAGACAGAACCCAACTTTAATCAAGTATAGTGATTCTAAGCTAGAAAAATGGGAAAGATCATTCCCCACTGAAGGTTCATAAAACTCCTAGATGAGTTTACTTCAAAGCTTCCTTATGACAGACCTGATTAAATCACTGACATTCTATGGCAGTGGTTCCCAAAGTGTGGTACCTGGACCAGCAGCATCAGCATGTCCCTTTACCGTCATGTTCAAAAACCTAGAACACCTGACATGTAACAGGTGCTCAATAATGTTAGTGAATGCAGACTACATGTGTGGCTATCAAGGCATGTTTCCTTATATATAAACTAGAGGTCTGGTGCATGAAATTCATGCACTGGAGGGGGGGCGGTCCCTCCCTCAGCCTGGCCTACACCCTCTCACAGTCTGGGACCTCTTGGTGAATGACTGCCTGGTGGCTTAGGCCCGATTCCCCCCTCTTGCAGTCCAGGGCTCTCACAGTCCAGGACCCCTCGCTCCTTACCACCACCACTGCTGTGCTCACCAGCTGTGAGCTCAGAGCTACTCAGCCAGAAGCTGGGCTTGCTGCTCCATAGCACTGCCTCGGAGGTAGGTGCTCCCCCTGTGGGAGCTCACTGACCAGCAGGGGGCAGCTCTTGCATTGAGTGTCTGCCTCCAGGTGGTTAGTGTGTGTCATAGCTACTGGTTGTTCTGCCATTCGGTCGATTTGCATATTATGCTTTTATTATATAGGGTGACTGTTTATGAAGAATAGGGACTTAAGGCACGTACAGAATAGTCATAATATTCACTGCCTGGCATAATAGTGGCAGGTAATTATAATAATAGAAGCATGTTCCAACTTGGAACTTGTTACAAATGTAAGTTCCTGGGATCTCCCTAGCCTGTGGTCGGCAAACTGAGGCTTGCGAGCCACATGCGGCTCTTTGGCCCCTTGAGTGTGGCTCTTCCTAAGCCTTAGGAGTACCCTAATTAAGTTAATAACAATGTACCTACCTATATAGTTTAAGTTTAAAAAATTTGGCTCTCAAAAGAAATTTCAATCGTTGTACTGTTGATATTTGGCCTGTTGACTAATGAGTTTGCCAACTACTGCCCTAGACCTATGAATTAAGAAATTCTGGCTGTGGGTCCCAGCATTCTATGTGAACAACAGTTGAGCCTGATGTAGCATGGTGACGAGTATATCAGATATCAAACAACTCTACAAAAAATGTAAGCCATTTGTATTTTCACTATATTTATTTAATTTTTTAAAATATATTTTTATTGATTTCAGAGAGGAAGGGAGAAGGAGAAAGAGATAGAAACATCAATGATGAGAATCATTGATCAGCTATCTCCTGTATGTCCCCTACTGGCAATCAGCCCAGGCATGTGCCCTGACTGGGAATTGAACAGTGACCTCCTGATTCATAGGTCAATGTTCAACCACTGAGCTACACCAGCCAGGCTCATTTTCACTCACATGTATATGTCTATTCCTTAAATGCAAAATGTAGGCTTCTGACTCAATTTTGCATAAAGGATTAGTGGTTATAGGGTAGACTAATTACTCTATCATTGCCTATTGTTTTAAAACTCCCCATTTTTCAGCCAGAAGTTGAATTTTAACATTATTAAACCAATATTTCATTTTTGGCCTAACCCACCCCAACAATATAATTATTCAGGAATAGCATCATGCTTCCTCTCACAATCTCAAATCTCACACAGATCTCCTTGGCTCTCCCCACCAGAAAGACCAAATTTCTTCAATCTTTCCAAGTTTCTACATGCAATTCCTACTGCTTTCATCTCTCTTTAAATTGTCTTTGCCTGACAACCTCAGATTAAATGGTCCCTTTTTTAAAAGAAGTCCCCCTCTCCAAAGCAATTAGTCATTCTTTTTTCTATGTTCCCACAGCACTTCTATTACAGGTCATGCTTTATTTTAATTATTTTTTTATATAATTGTTTCCTCCTTTAGATGATAATGCCCTAAAGAGGAAAAAACATGCTGTATTATGCCTTTATCAGTGTACAATATTATGCCTGCCACATAGTTGTCACTCAATAGATAATTGTTAAATGCTGAAAGATTATTTTAATAACCATATATCTCATTGTACCAAAATACCAAGTATTCTTCCCATAATGAAAATAAAGTCAAAGACTTTACTATGTTTTGCTAGAAAGATAGGTAGCATTCTAAGACAGAATAAATCAGATAACTAATTCATTTGCCTATCAGCTACAGAGAATTTTTTTTTGCTAACAACAATCATGCTAATTGGTAAATATTTACATTTGCCAGCTAAATATGCTTGCCACTGAGACTATTCCATATTATGAAGGTATAGCAATCAACAATTCCAATATTCTCATATTTCAGAGAGTAGTGGCTTAAAAAGCAAAACATGTGTACCTTGCAAAACTACCTAGAATTATTAAGAGCTCAGTAACAGTGAGTTGATCAAGAAAAACATATTTTTAAGGAAGAGTGCAATATAAACAACAAATTACTTGTCTTCCATTGAGAACAGTGAGTCCTATCACAATCCAATTTTCCTTTCACTAACTGAACGATATCCTTTGTTTCTTGGGTACTTTGCAAAGATTAGATTCAGGAAAACATTCAAGGAAATGGTTCTCAGTGGATTAAACCATTAGCATAATTATCTCACTTGCAAACACAGACACGTCATGCTAGAAGTCATCTTAACATTTAGTGTAGATGTTAAAGAGTCCACATGCCAATAAAGCAATACTTTGCATTTCTCATTAAATTATTTTATTTATTTATTTCTAATTTCTTTATCGATTAAGGTATTACATATGTGTCCTTATCCCACCATAACCCCCCCCCGCGACCTCCCCAACTCATGCCCTCACCCCCCTGGTGTCTGTGTCCATTGGTTATGCTTATATGCATGCACACAAGTCCTTTGGTTGATCTTTCCCCCCACCCTCCCCTACTTTCCCTCTGGGGTTTGACAGTCCAGAGACATAGAAGCATCATTAAATTATTTTAAATAAATATTTAAAATCTTTCTTTTACACCCTCCCCTCTGACAGTTTTCAATCTGTTCTCCATGAAAAAAGGTGAAGGGATTAAGCAAAAACAAACAAACTCATAGACACAGGCAACAGTATAGGGATTACCAGGGTGAAAGGGGTTTGGGGGAGGTAGAAGAAAGTAAAGGGGGGATAAATGATGATGAAAGGAGACTTGTCTTTGGGTGGTGAACACACAATACAATACACAGATGATGTATTATAGAATTGTACACCTGAAACCTATGTAATTTTATTAACCAATGCCCCCCCAATAAAAATCCCTCATACACAATAATTTGTTTATGATTAGTGGAAATTAAAATATTAATAAATTAAAAAGTCATAATTTACATGATTATATTGAAAACTAGAGTACTCCACTCGCCAAAACTTAGCAGCATGTAGAAGTATTAACATTTAATGTTTTGGGAATCATTCAAAAATAATTGATTAAAAATATCAACAGTGGTTGAGTTTTGACGTTACTAACCATTCAAAGGTAGATGAAAGTCTCTATTGGTATTGTAAGCATTAAATACCTTCTATTTTTAAGTTTTTAATGTCTTCAAACCCTCCTCTCCACTTCTTATAAAACTTATGTTTTGTGACAAGTGTCCCAAGAAAAATGTATCATTTGGTAGGTGGAATTGTCACAACAGTAACACAGGTTTTAGAGTTCAGTTCGCTGGGTTTCAGCTTCATCTCTTCCATCTACCTTGAGCAAGCCACCTAAGCTCTCATTTAGCTCACCTCAAATGCTTATTTCATGAGGTCATTGGAGCAACTTATCATAAAAAATATAACTCTCAATATAGGATATCCATGAAAAAAGTTCCTAATCTTCACTATTTCTGAAATGAGAATTTGTTTAGTTTCCTGTAGCAATATTCATCTC
Source organism: Myotis davidii (assembly GCF_000327345.1). Lineage (NCBI taxonomy): Eukaryota > Metazoa > Chordata > Mammalia > Chiroptera > Vespertilionidae > Myotis > Myotis davidii. The sequence continues at coordinate 1,715,656 of NW_006289235.1, forward strand.
TCTACAACAATCATAAAAAATGATTGATTCAAGTGTTACCAAAGCCTTATATGAGCTGCTTGTAGTGGTCCAGAGACGTGGTTCACTGCCCTTCATCCTCTCTAGGCATCTAATTCTTCCTGATACCAAACAGATATGAGAAACAGGAAGCCAGAGACACAGAGTGGTCTGTTTATGTCTCTGGTGAACCTTCCATGGTACAGTAGACTGCTCAATTACTTCTGTTAAATCAGACCCCTTCTATAAGAGTGATATAGGAGCAAGAAAAAGTATGTTTACAGTTGTAAGCATACTTAGACACAGACAACAGTATAGGGATTACGAGGGTGAAAAGGGTTTGGGGGAGGTAGAAGAGAGTAAAGGGGGGATAAATGGTGATGAAAGGAGACTTGTCTTTGGGTGGTGAGAGTTTATTCTTGCATTATTTATTTATTTATTTATTTATTATGGTATTATTTATTTGTATTGCTATAAATCTACTTTTGTCCACCCCTATATATAGTATATGTTAATTATGCATAACTTTAGAACTGACACAGAGAAAAGGGATATACATATTGTTGCCACTTTCTTTTTCACTGAAACAATGTTTTGCCCCTATGTTCCAGTGTCTTCCTTTTATACAATGTAACCATTTAATTAATTTTACACATAACATACTTACAATGTGTGTGTATGACTATTTCTGGGTTTGTGTGTGCATACTGAGGGCATAGTTTGGCATAATGTGTATAGCACAATAACATAACAAATAAATGATCTATTCTCCCTGTAGCATCCAAAGAAGGTAGCTGAAACCAAGTTCAAAAAATAAATGAGCAGGCATCAAAGGAAAATTTCATAAACATAAAATTCCTTCAATTCAGAAAATATACAACATTAAAATGGCAATATTTTATGTTTATGCTTTACTATTTATAAAACTCAATATTCTTTCTTACAAAGTAGGCATGGACATATAAGAAAAACAACACTCAAGTAATTTGAATTTATGTTTAACTTTCTTTCCAAGATGAATTCAAGTGTGGATATAATGATTTTCCCTAAGGCTCCATGGTACAGAGCTCTGTAAAGAAGACTGATTTACTGATTCACAATTTTAGTGTTAATTTTCTTTATTTCAAGCTCATCATGCTGGCTAGAAGGTAAATTATAATGAATTCTTGGGAAAGGTATGTTATATTGGTTAATTGTCTCATGTTTTTTTATCCTGAGTTAGTCCTGGCTTTCTATGTATGGCCATATATGTCATGAGGACATAAATTTATTATCAGATAATAGGCTTTTGTGAAGTTCATAGGCAGAACCAAGAATACATTTCTACTTCATTTACATCAAATAAAAAGTATATTACTTTTGGAAGAATCACAAAAAAGTGTAGAGAGAGGATGGAAATAAAGATAATTACTAAATCTGGTATACGCTCATAACCATTATATAAGTCATTGGGAAATGTTTTAAATCTTTCAGTTGATCTAGTAGTAAAGTAAATACTTGTCCCCACAGATTGCTTTTTCTCTAACACAAACATCAAGCAAATTTTATGACAAAATTATTTTTGGCCATGATTTCAAAAGCTTGTGTGAATGAGCCTGTGTGAATGAACAAGATCCTTATTATGTGAATTATATCTGTGGTACAATTTTGTAGAATTATAAAATATCTACAAATTATATGAATAGAATATTTACCTTGAATTAATCTTTCCTAGCAATGGCTTTGTGTTTATGTGGAGATAAATAATGTTTGATTATCTTTAGAGAATAGATGTGATTTATTCACATTCTAGTGGACATTTTTAGAATTGAAGGTTAATAGAAGAGTTATTTTGCAAAAGATATAGGGCCTATTTTAAAATGCTACAGGCAGTGTGAAAAATCAGTTGGATTTACTACACAGGTACATTTGGCTTCAAATGACACAAAATGATAAGGCTATATTTAATCACGTTTCCCCTTAAAGTATCCTTTATGTAGCTTAACAAAATAACAAGGAACTACTCTGCTGTCTCGCTATACTGTAAAAATACTATGTATATATGTGTGTATGTCTCCCTGATAAACATTTTAACTCATCAGATTTATTTTTATTGCTGTGTATTTGTCTTTGTCTCGTTATCATACAGACAGATGTTAATTTTTCATTGTTTTTTCCTCTTTTTAGAGTCTCCAACACATCCTTTTCCATTCAGAACTTTTCTTTTTTTCTTAAACTTAGCATATATTCAATTATCTGTATTAATGACTAGAATGAACTATTATATTTATTTAGAGCACTATTGAGGTTACAAAGAAAACACACTCCTGCCTTCAATTTGTTCCCATTTTCTTGCTGTTTGATGCTCTTTCCTTTAGAGCAGCGATTTTCAACCTGTGTGCAGCAAGAATTTTTAAAGCATGCAATACCTGACTATGTAGTCAGGGCACTGCCCTCTATTCCCTTAGATTGTCAAATAAAAGAATGACAACAGCCAACATAACAATAGCCATCTGGTATGAATGAATCAAAATTATAACTATGTATTTTGTCCAATTGGCAAAAAAAAATATGCTTTTTGGTGTGCCTCAGAATTTTAGTAATTAGTTTATGAGATTAGATAGGTTGAAAATCGCTGCTTTAGAGTTTCTCAGTCTGTAGAACCTTCTTCATTATGGATGAATCTGGAAGGATTCATAAGCCCCAGAGTATTGACCACCCACAGCCCACTCAGCGCTACTCCATTTAGCAATTATCCAACATCTTCCAAATGTGTAGGTTCCAAGAGCTCAGAAAACAGAATTAAACTAATTCTGTGTCTCCTAGAATTCTTCTGAATGCCATGAAGTGATGCAACAAGCATCTGTCAAGTGACATATCTCACAGCTATGTCTAGCTCTTGTTATCACCGAATGGCTTAAACTGAATCAATTAGCTTTATCTTAATTCTCATTATCTTCATAAATGTATAAATATAATTTAGTCATGTACCTAAGCTCTTGCCAAGACAAAATAAGATCACATGGAAAATATATTTTTTTCAAGTTCTCTAAATGAAAAATGAACACACACACACACACACACACACGCGAATTTTTTGTGTCTAAATATTTTCCCTCTGTTTTTATAAATATTTATTTATATTACTGGTACCTAGGATATGCCCAAATATGAAACTTTCATATTTGAAAGAATGGTGACTCCTGATCTAATTTTAATTGGTTTAGGGAGAACATGTAAAATAAATGAAATAAGTGGGAGCTGAATTTGAGGAAGGATACTTGCAAACAGAACAGTCAGTGCACTCAGCCATGTGATTATTCCACAGCTTTGAAAATATGGGCACTCATGAGGGTTGGGAAAAATTGTTCTAAGGCAATGCCAACAATGTGTTCATAGAGGATAAGATATCAAAGGTTTGTATATTAGCACATGAGTTATAGTAAATGATACTTGAAAATGTCAATGTATAGAGAGGGATGTTCTATTTAGATTTCTGGAATGAGAATTCACTTTGTGTTTGTTATTGTCAGGGTTACATACCTTATTAAAATAACTCATTGGTTTAATTCAAAGATTCAGAGTACTTTTAAATATATTTGTATTGATTTCAGAGAGGAAGGGAGAGGGAGAGAGAGATAGAAACATCAATGATGAGAGAGAATCATTGATCAGCTGCCTCCTGCATGCCCCACACTGGGGATTGAGCTGGCAACCAGGGCTTATGCCCTGAACAGGAATTGAACTGTGACCTCCTGGTTCATAGGTCTACACCCAACCACTGAGCAATGTGGCCAGGCAAAGATTCAGAATATTTTGTTGTATTTATTTTTTCAAAAATCTCTATAATGCTGATTTGTCTATATATTTGTTTGAAAGTCTATATCTATTGCCTATTTAAAAATTCCACATATCAGAAAATTTTAATGAAGACAGTAGATACAGAAATCAAACCATATACATCCATCTGGTAAATATTCTAAGAATTATGAAATTCTATCTGAAATATTTCTGAGCTTATTTTTCATTTATTCTTCATTTGTGTTGTTATAATTTATTCTTTTTAACTTTGTATTCCATTTAGTTAAAAAAAACCTTGAGATTTTAAAAACATGTTCTTTGTTATGTTTATTGTTTAAAGCTCTGTAATATCATTTTTAATTATTAATTCAGAAAGTAAATACAAGTGGAATTTGATTAGTTCAAATTCAATAACTTAATTTCTTGCCAATATACTAAAGGGTACCTGGCAAAATTCTGCTATCAAATACCACAAAGAATGGATAATACTCTAAAATATTTTGTGACAGTAAAGAAAGCTTTTTAGATCATGGCTTCTAGTGCAGTGGTTCTCAACCTTCTGGCCCTTTAAATACAGTTCCTCATGTTGTGACGCAACCATAAAATTATTTTTGTTGCTACTTCATAACTATAATGTTGCTACTGAGATGATTCATAATGTAAATATCTTATATGCAGGATGGTCTTAGGCGACCCCTGTGAAGGAGTCGTTCAACCGCCAAAGGGGTCGCGACCCACAGGTTGAGAACTGCTGTTCTAGTGGATTGTTTTGGATCCATTACCAAGACTTTTACAAAATGAGATAGACTCATGAGGAATTCATATATATTAAGAGTATAAGGTATTGTGCTAGGAGTTTTTACATATAGTTGAGGACTTAGTAGTGGCTAGGCAGTAGGGACAGGACTACAGGAAGAGAAATGTAAAAGGGAAATGCAGCTGAATCCTGCAGGCCTGAGCAGAAACTAGTTAGTCCCACACCCTTTCACTTGTAAAATCACAAGAACAAAGGGCCCTGGTCACAGGCTCGACACACAGGGCAGGGAAAATGAATGGAAATCCTGAAGTTTAAAATGTATGGATGTTGCTAGGGCCAAAGTTTTCAGATCAATCAATGGAAAGTTTGCAGGGCACATATAACCTCGAGACAAAGAAACTTCTGCAGCAACCTGCTTGGGTCTCCTCCCTGCAGCAGGGAGATTTTCTGTAATAATACTGCTTTTGCTCATCTCTGTCTGTGAACTCTTTCTTCAATTTCGCGAGACAATGAACTCAGACCCGAACAGAAAATCGGCAGCAGAGTAACTCTTAATCCTCCAATAACATACAAAATAACCACGTAAAGCCTTGCATAGAGCCTTGCATTTTTTTATTACCTTTCTATTCCCATTACACAATATGCATGTATACAAACATACATGATGGAAAGATGAGGGAACTGACTCAAAGCATTTGGTTTGCCCAAATCCAGAATTATTAGATTTATTTTTAGTTATTTATTTTTAATCTTTATTGTTGAGAGTATTACAGATGTTCTCTCCCCCACCCCCGCAATGTCTTCCTCTACCCCGTTCATGCCCTGCACCAGGCCTTCACTACCCTATTGTCTGTGTTCATAGGTAATGCATATATGCATATAAGGTCTTTGGTTAATCTCTTCCCACACCCCCCTCACTCCTCCCCTTTGAGATTTGTCAGTTTGTTCCATGTTTCCATGCCTCTCATTCTATTTTATTCATTAGATGTCTTGTTCATTTATTTTGATTTTTAGATTCAATTGTTGATAGATATGTATTTATTGCCATTTTATTGTTCATATTATCGATCTTCTTTTCTTTTCTTCCTTTTCTTCTTCCTCTTCCTCTTCTCAAAGAATACCCTTCAAGATTTCATGTAATATTGGTTTGATGGTGATGAACTTCTTTAGCTTTTTCTTGTCTGTGAAACACTTTATCTGGCCTTCAATTCTAAATGATAGCTTTGCTGAGTAACCTTGGTTGTAGGTCCTTGCTATTCATCACTTTGGATATTTCTTGCCACTTCCTTCTGGCCTGCAAAGTTTCTGTTGAGAAATCAGCTGACAGTCGTATGGGTACTCCCTTGTAGGTAACTAACTGGTTTTGTCTTGCTGCTTTAAAGATTCTCTCTTGGTCTTTCACTCTTGGCATTTTAATTATGATGTGTCTTGGTGTGGGCCTCTTTGGGTTTCTCTTGTTTTGGATTCTCTGGGCTTCCTGGACTTATAAGTCCATTTCTTTCACCAGGTAGGGGAAGTTTTCTGTCATTATTTCTTCAAATAGGTTTTCAATAACTTGATTGCTTTCTTCTTCTTGCATCTCCATAATGTGAATGTTGGTACGCTTGAAGCTGTCTCAGAGGCTCCATATAATATCTTCATATTTTTGGATTCTTTTTTCTTCTTGCTCTTCTGATTGGGTGTATTTTGCTTCCTTATATTCTGAATTGTTAATTTGATTCTGAGAGTCTACTCTACTGTTGAGTCCCTGTAAATTATTCTTTATTTCAGTTAGTGTATCCTTAACTTCTGACTGGCCCTTTTACATGTCTTTGACATTCTCACTAAGATCCTTGAAAGTCTCACTAAGCATGTGACTCTTGAAGCTCTCATTAAGTCCCTGGAAACTCTCATTAAGATCCTTGAGTAACCTTATAACCATTGTTTTGGACTTTGTATCCAGTGATTCGGTTCCCTTTCTTTCATTTGTGACATGTTTCTTTGTCTCCCCATTTTGACTGCTTCTCTGTGTTTGTTTCTATGTATTAGGTAGAGCTGCTATGTCTCCTGGAATTAGTAGAGTGCCCTTGTATAGTAGGTGTTCTGTAGAGCCCAGAGGCTCAGCCTCTCCAGTCATCTGAGCTGGGCACTCTACATGTGCCTCTGTGTGGTCTGTGTGCACAGTCTTGTAGTTGAGCTTTGATTGCTATTGGTGTCATTGGGAGAAATTGACCTCCAGGTGAATTGGCTGTGAGGACCAGCTATGTCTACAATGGAAGAGCTGCCCTATGGAGCAGGACTTGTTTCAGTGGGGCTTTGGTGCTCACTGAATCTGTCCCTTGAGTGTGTCACTTGTGGATATGTAAGGTGCAAAGTCCGCCACTCTCTGGGGCCATGCAGCAGGAGCTATAGAAAGATCTGCAGATGGCTTCTACTTATATTGGATTAGGAAGTGCCCAGGCAAGGCCCAGCTGTGAAGCAAGGCATGTTGGTGCTAGTGCCATGTCTTAGGCCTTTCATTGATAGGTTTCAGTCATGTTAATGCCAGCTGCTTCTTTTTTATATATATTTTATTGATTTTTTACAGAGAGGAAGGGAGAGGGATAGAAATTTAGAAACATCGATGAGAGAGAAACATTGATCAGCCATCTCCTGCACACTCCCCACTGGGAATATGCCTGCAATCAAGGTACATGCCCTTGACTGGAATCAAACCTGGGACCCTTGAGTCCACAGGCTGAGGCTCTATCCACTGAGCCAAACCGGTTAGGGCGATAAGATTTATTTTAATCATATATGAGCGTTTATTCCAATACTGCCATCAGTATGGGAGAGCAGCAGGTCATCCACAAAAATCTGATCTGCAGCCCCCATAAGCCAGCTTGGTTATATAGGGTAGACAAAGATTTCAAGGGGAAGTAGGCAAGGTGGGTTCGGGAGGAACTGGGGTGGGCAGCCATC
>NW_006289235.1:1723520-1748227 GCF_000327345.1 Myotis davidii
CTGCTTCTTGTTTAAGACATTTTAGTAAAGTCTGAAGCCTGAGCCAGGACAGGCCATTCATATGGAAAAGTAGCTATAAGCAGTTTGGGTGTGGCTGCAAATTGAATGGGGCGGGGTCTCAGGGATTCACCAGGGCAGAGCACACAGTGTGGGTCATGCTGATGGAAACTCAGATATGGCTGCCAGTGCCTTTGTGATGGGGAGGAGCCAGCACTAGAACCATGACCCCTGTGAGCACCCCTTCTGGGAAAAAGCCACCCCCAAGTTGCTACTCTGATGCCAGACAGTCCAGTTCCTCCCCATATGTTCCTGGATTCCCCCAAATCTACCACCTGGTGCTGGAGCTCAGAGGAAGTGGGACCATGTAAGTTCATGCAAGGGCTCTTTAAGAGGAACACATGGGACTCCAGTAGCCTACATGGTGTCACTCAGCCATAATCCCTACTGGATTTTACAGCCTGAAATTATGAGGACTTCTCTTCCCAGCTCTGGAATTCTGGCCTGGGGTCTGGTGTGGGGCTGGGACCCCTGCTTCTCAGGGGAGGCCTTGGAGCTATCCCTCCCCATTAAAAAAAACACCACATGTGGGTGTTGGACCAGCTCATTCTGTGCATCTCTCCCTCTGACCAGTCTCAATGTGCTTTTTTTCTTTTCTTCTTTAGTTTTTTTTATTGTTTAAAGTATTACAAATAGTAGTACATATGCTTCTTGCCAGTTTTATTACCCAGCACTTGTCCTCAGAGGCACCCGGAAAGCCCACCCCCTGGGAGACCACGGTGGGGAAGGAGGGGGTCCTGGCTTCTAGGCGTAAGGAGGGCATCTGCACGTGGGGCTACAATAACACTCTGGAGTCCAAGGTGAGCTTTAAGTTGTCACTGCAGCTCTCAGACTTCACCACAGACCTGAGCTTTCCTCTGAGGGTGCGGACAGGGAAGGAGCCCCCAGCCTGCCAGCCAGACCCCGGAGGATGAAGTCAGGTGTATAAATAATAAAACCCTTGCAAGATTACAAGGTCCCAGAGTTCTTGCAGCCGGGAGCATTAGGGTAGGCATTTAGTCCGATATTAACAAAAGAGAAGGGAATGAACAGAACCAGATACTTGATTAAGTTGGAAAAGCAGCTTTACATCCACTCTGGGGAGTAACCCACACAGTTCCACCAAACATAGGATTCCCACTCAGCCCGATTTCAGGTGGTTCTGCATGATGAGTGTTCTGTATTTTAGTTGTAATTTTGATGTGGTTGAGGGAGGCAGTGAGTGCTGGCAATTACCTACGCCACCATCTGGGTTCTCCCAGAATTATTAAATTTAAATCCAAGTCTTTATATATCTTTGAAATCCACACAAACCTCTTTATGTTGCACTCTTAATGCTAGTTTTCAAGGTAAGCATATTTTACTCTGTGTTCATATACAATTATGTAGACCAGTGGTTCTCAACCTGTGGGTCGCGACCCCTTTGGGGGTCAACGACCCTTTCACAGGGGTCGCCTAAGACCATCGGAAAACACATATATAATTACATATTGTTTTTGTGATGAATCACTATGCTTTAAATATGTCCAATTTGTAGCAACGAAATTGGGGGTCACCACACCATGAAGAACTGTATTAAAGGGTCACAACATTAGGAAGGTTGAGAACCACTGATCTAGACTCATGCTATTGATCATGAGTTGAGTTCTAATTGTAAAATAAATACATATTATTAAGAGTTGAATTGATGCCTTCAGAAAAAGAGTATAAACTTATCATCTTAAATTATTTGACATATGCTCTAAGTGGTAGGGCCAAATAGAGTCAAGTTATATCAGTTTTTCTTGAAGTTGGTAAAGACCAAGAAAGACAAAAAAATGATAATTTCAGAATAATGAAAATCCCTCATATCTTCTAATCTGTGACATATACTAGCTGCTTGATGGAAGATGGATGTTATAATCCTCTGATAACTAATATCATTAAAGAAACTCACATTATCAAGAACAACCACAGATATACTTTGTCAAATTAAATAATTTCTCTTTACCCTATATTCTGCTGTACCTTCCTTAATTAAAAGTCAATATTATATGCCCAGATTTGAACAGCTAAAATAAAATTACACTATGAAAATACAATATGAACATTTAAATTACACACAGGTATGTAGGTCATCTTGAATATTCAGCAACTTATATTACATCTTAAAAAGAGAAGTAACAAAATATTCTTACCTTAGAAAATTGTACATTTATCCATTTTGTGAATGTTTTCTTTTGAACATCTTCTCTTTCATCTACAATGGAAAATGTTAAAAAATTAAGAGTTCTGAAGCAATTTTGAATATCATTTATGTTTTATAATTAAATAACTTAATTATTACATATTAGTATTATTTATATATATATTATTAAATTAATTGATAAATGAAATTAAACATGAGTGATGTTGGTATTGGATATGAAAACTAAATGAAAAATGATTGATATGGTCAATTCCACATTCATTCAAATATTATATAAATGCATTACAGAACAATAGTCTCATCTAAATAAATGAAATATTATTTATTCTCCTATAATGAATAGATACTCTAGTATAATTAAAAGAGCCTATTACCTGTAATTTCTTCTGAGAAAGTATTCCTGAGCTTTTCCTCTTAACCCTCACACCCAGCCCATGTAGAAATGATTTTTCCCTCCTTTGCAATACCTGCATAGTCTAACATGGGCTCCTAGCAGAGCCTCCTCCCATTATAGGAGAGGTTTCCTGATCATCAGCAGCATGACTTAGTAATTTTTGCATCCCTGAGCTTAACACATTGTCTGGACAAATTAATAGCTTACCAAACATTTGATCAGTAATTATGTGAATGCTTTAAAGAAGGGGGACCTCACAACTCCAATAAAAGTCAGGAAATTTCAACTTAAAATGCAAATGATACTCTTCATGCATTACATATAAATACTTAAGAGGAAAATCCCCAAGGACTTCTTATACCAAGATATTAGGGGGGAGGGAAATTATTATTTTTAAAATATATTTTTATTGACTGAAGAAAGGAAGGGAGAGGGAGAGAGAGATATAAGCATTAATGATGAAAAAGAATCATTGATTGGCTGCCTCCTGCACGCATCCTACTGGGGATGGAACCCTCAACCCAGATATGTGATCCTGGTTCATAGGTCAAAGCTCAACCACTGAGCCACGTCAGTCGGGCAGAGGGGAAAATTATTAAGAATCAACTTCACAGAACTCATACTTCTAAAAATTATTTTTTCCTAAGCTAGAAATTAGTATTGAGTCAAATGGACAGAAAAATAAATGATTTTGATTTATTAAAATGCTTTTTTGCAGCCAAAGCCTATCTTTGAATTACTGTAAATGTAATCCTATTAGACAGTGTTCAATAAATGAGTACATCTGAGAAATATTTAAAATTGAGAGATTTCACATTTTATTTACTTAGGTCAAAAGAAACCTTATTGAAATGTCCTGACAAAATAACCTTTTTTGCTCTCATATTATTTTTCAGTAGTAAATCTCCATTACTTCTTCTAAAAATAGATTATGTAAAGAACTGTGTTCCCATGACAAATACATCCATGCACTAAGAATATCTGCTTATCTTTAAAGCACATTATTAACCCATAAGTAGATAGTCTTAAGCAATCTAAGAGATAATAGTGGAGAAATGAACCTAAACTTTTCATAGATGAGAAAATTGTATTTAGCATCACAAAATGCTTTCTTCTTAATCATTAGTGTTACTCCCACAAGCTGCTACATATGTGGTAAAATATCAGCATTATCCATACAATATAGCACAAGTATGAATAAATAAAGTAGATGATATTGAAACAGGAATCTTTGGGAGTGAAAAAGACAGGTTTTAGGAAATTTTAGAAATTAAGAGGACCATGGAAGAAGCACAGGGCTGCAGAGCAGCAGAAGGTATATTTCCACAAAATGAGGGAGCCAGGAACAGCAAAAGGTCTATATTTACAAAATAAAGAGAAGGAAGCCCTTCATCCAGAAAGAGAAGAAACTCCAAAGAGAATAAGAAAAATGATAAGGAAGGAGGGGGGTAGAACTTTACATGTTCCATGTGAGTTTCCACCTTTATGCTCAGGAGTTACTGTAGTAACCAGTCTAAAGGAATAGTGACCATTCAGAGGGGATATCAAGGCCCCACGATATACAGCCTTTATAAGCCATAGGGAAAAGGAACTCAGCAGGACCCTTTCCCCCTCCTTATGTGGGAGTCCATTCTGGGGGACTCTTTCTCCCTCCCCACGTGGGAGTCTGTACTTGTTCGTTAATAAATCTCCACCTTTGCCATACTACCCTCTGTCCATGGATTCATTCTTTGACTCCTGCAGACAAAGAATCCAGGTTCCAGTCCAGGGGAACACCGCCTGTTCCAGTCCAAAAATTCAGTATCAATATAGGGGAACCTCGGTTCTCCAACTTAATTTGCTCCGGATGAGAGGAGTTAGAAACAGGATTAGGCAGACAGGGCAAGGGGTGAAAGGAAGGAGGAAATACTGAACATGACCATTGGCGCCAGCTATAACTGTTACAGGATTCCGGGGCAGGAGAAATAGGGAAACTGACAGGAAAGTTAAAACAAGACCAAAAGGTGTGGGCAATTTGCAGCCAGCTTGTGGCTAGTAGACCATTATCTTCCCCAGCCAAGGACACAGAGCAAAGTATCAATATAGGGGAACCTCGGTTCTCCAACTTAATTTGCTCCGGATGAGAGGAGTTAGAAACAGGATTAGGCAGACAGGGCAAGGGGTGAAAGGAAGGAGGAAATACTGAACATGACCATTGGCGCCAGCTATAACTGTTACAGGATTCCGGGGCAGGAGAAATAGGGAAACTGACAGGAAAGTTAAAACAAGACCAAAAGGTGTGGGCAATTTGCAGCCAGCTTGTGGCTAGTAGACCATTATCTTCCCCAGCCAAGGACACAGAGCAAATGGTTAAAAAACCTGCCTGAGAGAATGCAGAAAGGGCGGGGGAAAGGGGAAAGGAAAAAAAGGGCCATTTGCCCAGAAATCAGGATTTAAAAAAGATTTCCAGGTGATTCTAATGTGCAGCCAAGGTTGAGAACCACTGCCCTAAGTAGAGAAGCCAGTGGTCTCAAGATAAAGTTGCCAAGTGCTTTTCATGAATTCTGGAAAGCCACAACAAGGTAAAAAAAAAAAAAAAAAAAAAAAAAAAAAGCTGGGGCTTAAATGGTAGCCCTTCCTCCCCAGCCACTAATATATCTACTCTCAGTTCCTCTATTCTTCAGAAACTATTCTTTAAAGTTATAAATGAAAATCCAGGGTATGTAATGCCTTGGACTCCCATCCAACTTGCTCTTCACATTAGCTGAGAGCCAGTCTGTGCTTCATAAGCCAGATGTATATGTTTGCTTGCTTTGCTTTTTCAATAAAGATGCATGCTTTAATTGCTTTAATAAGTTGGCTTTTCACAACACAAAGTCTCTCATATAAATTCATTTATATGAGAAGACAAAGATCTGAGTGGGGATAGTCCTCTCCCACTGAATCAGGGGGCTGTCCTATCCTGTAACATACCTTAAGTTTAGGTGAGAGGTGCCTATAACACTTGAAGGCTGTTTGAGAATGGATTTGTTTGAAAATGGAATCATTTCCCCCCCCCCCCCTTAGAAATAATGTCAGTTGAATTAACCCATTCCAGAATCCCCAAATGATTTCATTTTAACCTTTCTTATATACAGTACATGTCTAATGTATTGTTTAATCTATAAATAAGCACTTCTTAAATTTATCAAATCAGTCCCTACTAGCCTTAAAGGAAGGACTTCTAGTCCTCGGTGGGTGTCTTTCAGGTCAGTATGCAGTGTCTGTCTTTGCTTGCACCTCTGATACGCTGTCACTGGCTAACTGCTCTTCATTCATCCAAATCAACAAGTTTTCCTACCTCTTCAATTGCCTGTGATCATTGTTTCTTTAACACCTTTAGCAACATTAGCACTCTTGATGGCCTTTTAATGTTTTCAAATTGTGCTAATCATCGATTTCTCCAGCAACAAAAGCATTCTATCCTTTGTTGCTTGAGAGAGGCTTTTTGTCATGCTGAGGTATCCCCTTGAAAAGGTTGTCAGTTCAAAAAGCAAAGTTTGGCTGGACAACTGAGACTTTTTTTTTTTTTCCTGTGGGACTTTTTTTTTTCTGTGAACATCTTGGTTGAGAATAAAAGGTGGGAGACATTCGAGAAACAACATTTGACTGTAATTTTTTTTATTGTCTAAAGTTTTACATATCAATGTCTGTGACCATTGGTTATGCTAATATACATGCATATAAGTAATTGTTATTTTTAACCTAATAAAAATAAACAGAATATTTCAAATGGTCAAAATGTAACCATTTTTACTGACTTGCTGTAGAAAAACTGGTCTGTACATCTATTTCTCAATGGTGTGTGTGTGTGTGTGTGTGTGTGTGTGTGTGTGTGTGATTATCTACAATTCTGCTATTGATTAGGAGTTGAGTTCTATTTGAAAAATAAATGTTAATGACCTTCTTTGCAATTCCACTTATTTTTTCCTACATGTGCATGCATATCCTGTCAGACATGGGAAATGGAGAGTATATGAGTCATTTGAAAGCACTCATTTAGAGGTTTTTAAAACGTATCCAACCATCTTCACCAAAAGCTGAGTAGGAGGACATTTGAAGAGATTTGTTCCAGATGCCTTTAAGTGAAAGGTGGGTAGTAAAGCAATATTTTTATTGTTTTCAATTATATGTACAAAAAGCAATGTTTAGATAGGCCTTGAAGGCAGGAGAAAAACCTTGACATAATGTGCAAAATATTATGTATCTATGTGGTAAATAGCACTAAATTAGAACTTTATCATAAAAACATCTTTAACAGATGTCCTCTCTTACCTCCTCTGCTTTTAATACAAGAAAAATATACTTTGAAAAATAAATTACTTGCTAATGTTTTATTTTGGCATAGAAACATTTATTTTCTTTAACATGATAAATATTAATGTAACTTATTTTTTATTATTATAAATTTAATAGTGCCATATTGTTCACAAAACTGTTTTACATATCTAATCTCAATCTGTATGTCATTTTACTGTATAGATTAAAACAGTGGTCCTCAACCTCTGGCCCTTTAAATAGAGTTCCTCATGTTGTGACCCAACCATAAAATTATTTTCGTTGCTACTTCATAACTGTAATGTTGCTACTGTTATGAATCGTGATGTAAATATCTGATATGCAGGGTGGTCTTAGGTGACCCCTGTGAAAGGGTTCTTCAACCGCCAAATGGTCACGACCCACAGGTTGAGAACCTCTGGATTAAAAGAATATAAGCTCAGAAGGAATAAAGCTATGAGATGACAGAGATGAACCTGCTATCGGTTATTTGGATCAAAGTCCACGGCTTTTCACATTGACCAGTTTATATCATAACTGCATAGATAAAATGGAATGCCATATGATAATCAGAGTCACAAAAGCTGAACACGTTAACACATACTGGTATACACAACAATCATGAATTCAGAGCCTCTATTTTGAACAACCCATGGGGTTCCATGTGTGCTTTAATCTACGTGAACGGCATCCTGGATTTTACAAGGCACAACCCACATGGAGTTATCCAGAATAAAAAACTGAACCTTCCTTATGATGCTAGATGATTCGTTTGTTAATGTTTTAAATAATAATGCTCATATATTTGCTAATTGATATTTAGTATTCAATTTTAGTCATATGTTAGCATTATGGATATATGCAACATTCAACAATCACCCAAGTTTTGCTTGCACATTACTATCCCCATAAACATGTACTTTACAGAGCCACAATAATATTCTGGATTTTTTCACTTATCATAAATTTCACATACTTTTGTTTCCTACTAGAGATTCCACCACAATAAACATCTTCATGCATTCTCTTTCAACTTCTGGTGTATAATTAATTGCCTTAGGATAAATTATTGAATTAGAGTTATGGGAAGTTTTATGGCTTTTACTAAATATTGTCATATTGCTTTCCTAATGGAAATACTGATTTTTAGTGGTACCAGAAATAATGAGATCATGCAGTTGATAGGACTTTTTGTTGCTTTTGTTTTTAAAGTGATTGCTACTTTATTAGATATAAGGAAATAGTTGATGCTTGTTTAAATTTGAATCTGATACTAATGAAGTAGAACATGTTTCATATATTTATTTATTCTTCATGTTTCTACTTTTGTCAATATACTTGTTTATATTCTCTGCTCATATATCTATTGAGTACTTGATATTTTAAAATTAATTGGAATGAGATCATAAATTAGTAGTTCTTAAATATTTCAAGTTGCGGACTCTATTTGATTATTAGATGAAATAGTGATCCTTCTCTACAGATAAAAAATGCCTATAAAAGCATTTACATACAGTTTCATCGGGTTCACTGATATTCCTACAGAAGATTCCTGTTACCATGAAATCTAAGAATCACTATTATAAATTAAGCTATTACTCTTAGTGAATGAATTTATGTTCCCAAGTGGTTATATTTCTTTTAGTTTTCACTTCATTTTTATGATAACATTTTATATTTTTATATACTTGAATCTATCCATTTCCATTGTTATTTCTCATATTACTTAAAGTTTATCATTTTAAGCATGATCAGTTATATATCCATAGTTAATCTAAACTTGATATATATAAACATACATATATAAATTGTTATAGAGTTTATAACCTATTTCAGTCTCAATAAAATATGTTATTACAGACACAAAGTCTGTAGTAAGACATTAATGTGAAATTAGCAACAAAGAGAATAAGAAAATAATAAACTAAAATCTGTTTTACTAGGAAGTTATTATTGATATACTACTGTTTAGTCATTTCAAGTAGCACATATTGTATTTCATTTTCTCTAGGGCTTGTTTATAACTGATTTTCTTGTTTGTAATCAGTTTATGACTGATTTCTCTTACTAATAAAAATATGCCTGGGTATATTAATGGAAGAGGCAAAGAAGAAGTGGGGGGTGAGGGCTAGGGGAGATAAGGACACATATGTAATACCTTTATCAATAAAGAAAAAAAAACATGAAATCTACATCTAACTTAAAAAAAGAAAGCCTATTTTAGAAAAATTTACTTGAAAACTGTGCCCTGGAGATACCAAGGAGTAAAGAACTACTACTTCATAAATTGCCTAAAAAGTGAACAATATTTTATTTTATTGTCTCTAAAGGTAAACCCCTGTAAAGACAATAAAATTAGTCTTTCACCATGACATAACAATTGTATTTTATCTCAGAATGAACCCTTTCTAATAAAACTATTATTCAATAAATCTGGCCCTTCACATTTTCTAAGATTAGTGCGAAGACCTTTGGCCCCATTATTAACTTTAATATTTCTGAGACCCTCAGTTCCCTATAGATGTGTTATAATTGGGATATTTAGAATTCACCACAGTGAGTTACTGCACAAAAATGATATTGGGCTAACAGAGAACATTAAACCAGGGGGACTGGCTTCCAGTTTCAGTGCAGAACTTAGAATTGTGGCCTTAAAATCACCAGGTTTCAGTCTCTTTATCTGTGAAATGAGGGTATTAATTGCATTTTAACTCATGGAGCTGTTGTTAAGGTATAGTGAAATCATTTATATATGCAATAATTTATAGAATAATTACTTATATAATGCTTAGTATGTGCTGGGCCCATACAAGTTACTGAGAAGATAAACAAGACCCAGTCTTTATTAAAGATCACAGCTTAGTGAAAACAGACATATTACAGATAGGTTTGAAATATTTTACATAAGCAAGGATACATATATTTGAGGGGTATTTTATAGGAACACAGAGAAAGAGATATGTAGGCACATGGGTGTTAGGTAAGACATTTTATTTTTTAACATATTTTTATTGATTTCAGAGAGGAAGGGAGACGGAGAGAGAAACATCAACGATGAGAGAGAATCATTGATTGCCTGCCTTCTGCACACCCCCTATTGGGGATCAAGCCCACAACCCAGGCATGTGCCCTTGGCTGAAACCGAATCCAGGACCTTTCAGTCCACAGGCTGATGCTCTATCCACTGAGCCAAATCTGCTAGGGCAGGAAGACATTTTCTTGAAGGCTATAGCTAGGCTGAGTCTGAAGGATGAACACAAATAGGAAGGAAAGAAAAAGGTTGAAAGGGAAAGATAAATCTTTCTGGGAGGATAGCAAGGGGAAAAGCAGAGATAAGAAACCAATGCAGTTTTGTTGCACTCTGAAATTTGAAAAAGGGAGTAGCATGAAATGAAATTACAAAGGGAGTTGGGAGTGAGATCATGGAGAGTTTGCATGCTATGACCCCTTATATGCTATCAGCTAAGACGACATTAGTAAAAACATTTAAAAACTGAAAACAAACAAACCCCCAAAACCTGCTATATGAACACTAAGAATTATCTTTAAGACAGGGCAGTTAATCATAATCTGAGCCAGAAAAACATTTTTATTAAATTTATTGATTTTAAAGAGAGAGAGAGAAACATCAATTTGTTATTGCACTTATTTATGCATTTATTGGTTGATTATTGTATGTGCCTTGACCAGGATCAAATCTGCAATCTTGACATATTGGGACAAAACTCTAACCAACTGAGTTACCTGGCCAGGGCCCAGAACAATATTTTTTAAAATACTATTTCCTGCCCCACTGGTGTGGCTCAGTGGTTGAGCATTGACTTATGCACCAAGAAGTCCCAGTTCAATTCTGGTCAGAGCAAATGCCTGGGTTGTAGGCTCGATCCCCAGCAGGAGGCAGCCAATTGCTATTGTTGTTTCTCTCTCATGTTCTGTTGTGATCTCACCCCATAACAAAGAAACAGAATTTCCGGAGGATGAGGCCCAGAAATCAGGATTTTAAAACGATTCCCAGGTGATTCTAATGTGCAGCCAAGGTTGAGAACCACTGCTCTAAAGTCAATACAAACATGTTAAAATAAAATAAAATACTAATTCCTTGGGTTAATATGTTAATTGAAGATGCTCATCACTTAAGTGACCCAGAAAATATAAGTTTAGCAATAGAAGTATATATTAAAGTTGATAACAGTTTAGAAATACACATAAAGAAATACAAAAGATATGAGTTTATTTCACTTAAAGAGAGTACTATTAATAATATGGAAGATCTATTAGAGTCAGTTTATTTTTGGCTTCCACCAAAAATGAGAAGAAAGGAAATGAACAAGATGGAAGATTAATGGTAAACATTAGGTAAGGTGATGTGATGATACTCTGGAACATTACAAAGAAAGGCCTAAAACTCGGGGCTTATACAGAAAATGGGTTTTACCATGTTATTAATGCTACAAAATGGCAATGCAAAGTAGAAGAAAGTAGAAAAGGAAATGGCATGAAAATTGCTTTCCATTAAATCTGAGTAATAGCTTTTGATCATAGGATTATAGAATGCTAGGTGACATTTGTGGTCATTTTATAATGAGGAGGTCTAAAATAATTAAATTACTGGACAAAGAAGGGAAAAACATTCAGTGGCAAAGAGGTCTCCTTATTTCCCACTCACTCTGCAATCAATATAATGCAGTTTTTACTGCTCATCATCCTACAAAATTTTTTCTTAATAACATCACCTGTATCCTTTCTCATTTCCAAGACAGTGTCTGTCTGGATTATAACTGCATTCCCAGCCCTTAGCATAGAATACATAGCATTGCTCAGTTCAGGTGCTTTTTGTTTGTTTGTTGTTATCCATATCTGCCGGAGTCCATTCATTGTCTTCACTACCTGAGTTTAGACAGAGACCCCCCAAAAGCTAGTAACCTTTGAAGTTCTAGCAAAGGTCAGAACTGTGAACCACCCAGTTAATTTAGGTAATAATAGTTGAAGCATCCCCACCTTAGTTCCCTTAATTCCTTAGATACTTATGTAGATCCTTGTTGATTATTGTTAATCAGATACTCTGCCTACTCCCGGAAATCTATTGATGAGCTAATCAGATACTTTGTCTATTCTTGGAAATTGTTTGCTGATCTGTCATTGAAACCTCCTAAGTGGGAAGGAAGGGGAGAAACAGAAAGAGGAGAGAGAAACAGTGATGTCAGAGAGACACATCTATTGGTTGCCTCTTGCACATGCCCTGTCCAGTAACCTGACCCTCCACTGACAGGGCTCACTCAATTCAGGTGTTTTAAGTTAATGAAGACCAAATTTACTTTGCAGACCTCTTCTCATTTTTTTCTGGGCAGATAGTCATTCTATTGAACTGTGTCAGACAGAATAGAGGCTCTCCAAATATGTTCCGGTCCTAATCCCCAGAATCTGTGAGTAAATTTTGTTAAAACTTATTTTTTAAAGGAAACTAACTTGAAATTTAGTTAAATTTAAATTGTTTTAACAAATCTTTGTTATGGAAAAGAGAATTAAGATTTCAGATGGAATTAGATTTGCTAATTAGCTAATTTTTGATATGGGAATTATCCTGAGTTATCCCAGGGGACCCAGTGTAATCAAAAGGATCCTTCAAAGGGGAAGAAGGCAGCATAAGAGGGAGAACCAGAGATGTAGCAGCATGAGAAGGACTTGGCTCAGTGTTGCTGGTTTTGAAGATGAAAGAAGCGGGCCATGGGCCAAAGAATGTGGGCAGCCTCTACAAAATGGAAAAGACAAGGAAATGGATTCTTTCTTGAAGCCTTCAGAAGGCATACAGCTGTTGGATCCTAATTTTAGCCCATTGGGGCCAATTCTGGACTCCTGACCTGAAGAATTGTTAGATGATACCGTATATTTGTGTAATTTTAAGCTAAATTTGTGGTAATTTTTATATAATCAGTAAGACACTAATACATAAACTTTCCTATTTAACACTATTAAGTCAAGAGACAAATCCATAAGGATAGTTCTACATGGTAGAAATACAGCTATGTAAAAGATAAAGTTCCTACCCTTTTGTCCTTATAGCACAGTGAGAGAAACTTACACACAAAAGAATGTTGGTAGTAGATATACAGATACATTTCCTGATAAAGAACATACAAGGTTTTGTCATAATCATATAGGAAGGAAACTAACTTGGAAAATTCAGTGCTTCCCTTGATGAAGTGACATCTCCACAAAGTTCTGAAAGTATACAGGCAGACAAGGTGAAAAAGAACTCCAGACAATAAAAAGAGCAGGTGCAACTATCAGGATGTGAAAGAAAGAGCATGGTTCTTTGAAGGTACTAGAGAAGGAAAAGGAGGACAAAAGTAGCAGAGATGACTCTAGAAAAAAAATGAGAAATGATCATTAGCCAAAGTTTGAAGAGCTTTAAACTTCAGCTAGAAGGCCGTTAGAAACCAAAGCAGAATTTTAAGTAGAGGAATGGCAATATAGTTTTCTATTTTAGAAATGAATTCCACAGCATGGAGAATACATTGAGAGAGGTAAGACTGGAAACAAGAGGACCAATTAGCTGGTTATAATGTCAATGCATGTGAGAAGTGATGATGGCTGATATTGATGACTTGCATGGGACTGGATAGAGGTACATATAGGCAAGATATAGTCAATAGGTATTACTGATAAGAACTAGTTATTAATTAGAAGTGGAGGTAGGGGATTTAGAGAGGTACAGCCAATGATATTATACTACTCAAGCTGGAGTCTATAGATCCCCAAAAGAATTTCTGGGTCTGTATATGTAATGATGGTATGGGAAGAATTGGAAAATACTCAGTTTTGAGTGTTTTGAGACAAGAAGAAGGATGTGCGTAGTAGGTAGTTGCATATAGGAACCTGAAGCACCATCTGAGTTGAAAATTAAAATTTTAGAGATACACGCCAACTGGCACATAGTAACTGAAGCCCCCATAGTGAATGATATTACTAAAAAGTGTTCACAAGCTTTTTGATCTGAAATATCACTGCCTCCTGGTTATCCTTCAGACACAAAGGCTGCTCCTAATCTGTTTCACTGACTTATTTACCATTCACCCTGGAAATATTGGCATTCTCCCAGGATCCTATCCCTTTTCTCTGCTTGCCTTGGTCTACAATGTTTATTCTTTCTAAGCAAAGTGACTCCCTCCTCCACTCTAACCATCACTATATATTGATACTAATGATACTTGAATCTGTATTTTTCATCTTGATCAAAGTCAAGAGTTTCACAGTGACATATATGACCCTAGTTAAAACCTCCACCTAAATGTCCTGCAGGTACTTTAACAATATCATTCATCTTCCCAAATAAATTCACGTATTCTACTCCTCCTGTCAATTAATGGCATCACATCATTCATCTGGCAACTAAATAAGTAACTCTGGAGTAATTATTCAAGTTTGAGAAATGCTTGTCCTGAGGTTAAAGCCAGATTATTTAGAATGGCATATGAGGGCATTTACAATTTGACTCCAAATAATTTTGTAAACATAATATCCATCATGACTGTGGACACTCACACTTAACTGTGACCCCTCTACACACATACCTACCAGGTCTACCCTAGACACACAAGCCAAACATCTTCTAAATAAACTATGCATTTTCTTTAGTCCTTTGTTCATACAGTCCCAGAAATGTGACTTAACCCTCACTTTCAAGGTCAGGTTAAACTGCTGGATTTGCGTAATCACCCTTCTGTACTTGGCAGAACTCAGCAATTAATTATTTGAATATATACATACACTTTAGCATTTTTTCAAACAGTACCATTATTATATGGGAGTGTACAGACACACAAATACATTACCCTTTTTTATAATGCAGTTGACATACCACCAACCACCCCCAATATGTAACCACACTTAGATGGGAAAATATGTAACTTGTGGCACCCAATATGGTGTATTCAAGCAGAAAGTGGTACTAAATAAGAGTTGGTTGAGTAAATCAAATGATTAATCAATACCACAATTAAATCTGAGACCTAATGAGTCCGAGGCCAATGTGTTTTCTCTCCACTTTACCGTACTGCTCAAACTGCTCTGTTAATTATAAACCTTCTGTCTTAATCACCAATTCATTTCTGAAAAAATCCATAGAGCACCCATCAGATATTAAATCACTTTTTTTAAAAAAAATATGTTTTATTGATTTTTTACAGAGAGGAAGGGAGAGGGCTAGAGAGTTAGAAACATCCATGAGAGAGAAACATCCATCAGCTGCCTCCTGCACACCCGCTACTGGGGATGTGCCCGCAACCAAGGTACATGCCCTTGACCGGAATCGAACCTGGGACTGTTCAGTCCACAGGCCGACACTCTAGCCACTGAGCCAAACTGGTCAGGGCTTAAATCACTTTTCAATATTTTCTCCCATAATTTGGCCTGGGGCCGAAGTATTTATTTTCATCACTATATGGAATGAAAAAAAAATAGCAACAGAGTATTTTCTGCAAAAAAATCTGCCTTGATTTTCCTGGGTAAATTACATTCTGGAATATGATGAAATTTCCATTTACATAATCTTTCATGGCTATCATGGCTCCTAACACAATGTAAAATGATATGATGACCTGTCTGACTCTTTACCTCCCCTGTAAATATTGCTTTATTCTCATGTAGGTCAATTGCTTTTTATTGTAGGGAGTTGATGGACCCAGAAAATAATTTGAACAGCTGTGTCAGCTCATAATAGATAAAAGTTTTTTTCCTATATCCTGAAGCTTAATCATAGAATTTATGCCGTATTAGCAAATCAGAGTTGTGGCCGGAACCTTATGTAATCACCCAATTGCATATTCATAAAAAATAAAACCATACATTTTGAAAATACAATGCAAGAGTTGTAGAAATATTTTTACGTATAGTTATACAAGTTACCATGGAATAGAGCATAACAACAATGAGGTAGAATTAAATGGAAGAGAAATCAGAACTCAGAGTGCATGAAATGGTACTCAGTGGTGAGTTGGAAAACGAGAGTACCATGTGGTAGATGGTACAAATGATACCATCTTCATTCTTGTTCCCTTCAAATTCCATTCAGACACTAAAAATATGTATCAGATACAGTATGGGTCAGTGGTTAAACATATTCACTTCAGTGTCAAACAGCTTGGGTTCAAACCCCAGCTCCACTTCTCACTAGCTCTATGACTTTAGACAAGTTGCTTAACCTCACTGTGTCCATCTGTTATCATGGGACTAAAAAGAATGGTACAGAATTGTGCATACAAAAAGTGAGAGGCTTATGATACATACAGGGTATCCCAAAAATATATATACACTTTAACAGCTGCTAGCGCAATTGATGTTTCTTTCTTTTCAGAGTTAACCCACTGTAATTAATAATTATTCAAAGTGTGTATACATATTTTAAGGACATGGCGTTATTAATACTGAAAAACGTAAGGAAAAACTAAAGAGAGAAAACCTATCAACATTTATTCCTGGATATATCACTACTTCCTAGGAGCTATCTGTATCAGTTGAATTATCTTATAAAATAGACACAATCTCTAGATGGCAGTCATATTAAAAATTAGTAAGATTCTTTAATATTTATAAATGTGCAAAAATTAGACTTTTCTTGACTTGAAAGATAAAGGAAAATATAAAATTGTATTAGAATAAATTATACCTCCTCATGCCAAGAAGAATGAAATCTCTGCATAGCAATGATGGGAATAATGCATAGTTCTGTGATGCATTATAATTGACAAAGTGATTTCAAATAGATCATCTTGTTTAAACATGAATATGTGGGTGGAGACTTGTTATGGGTAAAAATAAGTTTCTATTAATTAGCATACAGATGAAATATACTTTAGTAGTGTCATAAAAAAGATCACTTATTGCAGTTAAAAATAATAGTAATGGATTAATTATGGCAGAATAAATCAAAATATGATCAAGGCCTCTGATGTAATTTGGAGGTGAACTATATACTTGGATATTGTGGCAGAACTGCTAACTAGATACCTGTTTCCATACCTTGGCTGCCAGGGTCCAGCCCCAGCGGTCCAGGGGTTCCCAAAGGTGTGGACGGAGTCAGAGAAGAATGTCTTACACGGAGACAGCCTTCAGAACTCTCTAGCTCTCTTTAGTCTCCACGGATCTTCCTGTGCCTGGCTGAGGCCACAGAGAAAGATCCCGAGGCAAACTGAGCCTTTATTTTATAGTCAGAGGTAAACAAGGTAGTGGTTACCAAAGTTACACTGTTCTTGTGAGTTTCACTTGTTTTTGTTCTTGTTGCACTTCCCTCCGCCCATTAGCTTCCCAGGTAAGATCTAGGGAGCTAGTAAGGTCAAGCCTAATTGTGCTTAAGAGGACTGTGCCCTCTAAGCTGGGACTTGTTTGTGACTTTGCCAACGGGTCAGTCTGAGGTTTAACCCTATATCGGCTCCCCACACTTGGCCTAGTCAATTTTACTTTTGAAATATTCAATGTCTCTACTAAAAAATAAAAAATGCATTATTCTATGGTATATATTTACCTATTGTAATGGATTGTAAAACAATTCTTTTCAAATAAAAAGAAAAGCAATCAGCCAAACTGCACAACAGCCATTTCCAAATGTTTGTGTCAATGAGATGCTTTATAAACAGACAACAGCTGAAACAGAGACCTTTTTTGGATGTATTCTAACAGGATATTTAAATCATGAGATATATTTGTTAAACTTGCACTATGGAGTAAAGGTTGAAAAAAATGGTACATTAGTTATAGCTAATGCCTCATGCTTTATTTCCTTGGTCGAATCTGACTTTACCTGTTAACTGTGAACAGATTCTGTGCTTGCTGATTTCCCACCTCAAGTACCCACGTCTCTCTGCTTCTTTGCATTAGGACTTTTTCCAATTCTAGGAGAATTTTGTAAGCCCATCTGCAGGGGCAGCCCAGAAGTGACAGATTTAATTCCCCCAAGGTACAATACTCAGTAAATGAGACACAGAAAAAGCCCAGTGGAACAATTGTTGGACATGCTCTCTAAGGCTCCCCAAGAGTTACCTGAGATACCGATCTCAGAATGGCCCACAGTAGCACCTCTATTGTTTGTTCTACTCATTTCCCCTATCCCTCCCTAATGCCACTGGGGATCACTTCCCAAATAAACTACCTGTAACAGTACTTGTTTGAGTTAGCTTTTTAGTAATTCAAACCAACCCACGCAGGTACTGGGCCCAAGTTACTTGACTGGATCTTGTATTAGCTAGCCTTAGGTGTCTCTTAAGTAATACCAAACATCAGTTTTCTAATCTGTAAAATGGAAATAATCATAGTAACAAACTCCTAGTTTTTGTTTTGGTGAGGCATCCTATAGCATTAGGTGTAGTCTTAAGCAAGGACTTAGTACAAAACAACAAGAGTCAATATGGATAATTATTATTCCTAACTACATATTGAATTGCATTAAAATTTCAGGGCAGGTTGGTAAATTGCATTATTTCCTCATGATTCATGCATCCCTTTCCCTGTTACCCTGGATTACCCTAAGTGGATTTTACTTCCCACCTCATTGATGTGGCTTCATCATGTGACTTGCCTTGACGAATGAAATATGAGCAGACATGACTGTGTCAGTTCTGAGCTAGGGACTTAATGATTGTAGTGTTTTCTCACTCCTCTAGGCTCTTCTTCCCTTTACCAGTGGGGAAGATCATGCCTCAAGTATACTACATTCTCGAATAAAGAGATAAATACGTGGAGCTGACCTGAACCCAACACAAAAATTGAAGCAGGCACAGAGTAAGAAATAAATGTTTGTTTTTGTAAGTCACAGAGATTTAGATTTTTTACAGAGCATTAACCTAGAATAAAGCTAATATACCAGGTAAAAATAGTAAATGTGTCCTATAGAATAAAATACAATAATAGTTGACTATATATAGCATCTTTGTTTAAAATAGATTTGTATTTGTTTGAATTTAAATTTAATATAAATTGATGTATAGCTTTAAAATGAGGTATTAAAAACTCTTTGAAAGTCTTTTCTTTAGAAGATATTATCTTTTCTGTATTGAATTTCTCCTTATCATGCCATTCACAATGTAAATATTAAAGCAAGCATGTTTTTGCCCAGCCGGTGTTGCTCAGTGGTTAAGTGTCAACCTATGAAACAGGAAGTCACCTTTTGATTCTTGGTCAGGGCACATGCCCAGGTAGCAGGCTTGGTCTCCAGTAGGGGGCATGCAGGAGGCAGCCAATCAATGATTCTGTCTCATCATTGATGGTTCTAGCTCTCTCTCTCTCCCTCTCCCTTCCTCTCTGAAATCAATAAAAATGTATTTTAAAGCAAGCATCTTTTGCTTATAAATGGCCAAAATATTAGCTTGGACTGAAATCAATCTAGAAGGTGCTTTAAGGGGAGAGTATGTTCCAAGGAAATTTGGTGAGTTAGTATAACAGCAATAATCAGTATTGCTCATTTATACATTGTGCTAAATATAGAAAGCAATTAAAACAGAAATAAAGTTTAAGAGTAATCATTCATTCCTTCTTCACCAAATAAGGAAGTCTTAAGCCTCTGTTTGTATAAGATCAAGCCAAAAAGTATAAATAGAATAAAGGCCAAACATTTCCCAGCATAAACAGGGGAAATTTTGCAGTCAGTGAAAAGAGCATTAGAATCTGTCTTTTAGGACAGATTTCAGAAAATTATTACTGATAATCCAAAAGAAGTCCTGGAAGCTAATCAAAGGAGTTGACAGTTTGGAAAGTTAATCATGTGCCAATGCTAATAGATGATCCAAGTGGCAGAGCAGAGAGTACAGAGCCCCACAATCAATTTTTATTCAGCTGGAGGTTGCTAATACTGATGATAAGTGGTTACTGACAGCTTCTTCCAAGATTCCCAATGAAAGATTTTTCTTTTTTTCAAGTTTATTATGCCATTGGATAAAAAATGTACTTATTTCTTTTCTAAGGTCTGTGACAGGACTACACTAAGAATACTTCCCTCAGTGCACAATGGCAACGAAGAAGTTCCATTTACATTGTGACTAATAATTTAAATTGATGTGAATTTAGGTTAGCATGCAAATCAAGTAATTATAAAAAGTTCCCAAATTAATGTCTTTATTTGCACTTAAGTACAATTGTGTTGAACTTGTAGAGGAAAATATAACTTAGAATTATAAAATATTTAGAAAGACAGTGAAAAGCTGGATTCCTACAAAGGACAAAACACTTAATAAACAGTAGATGACTGTGAGGTTTTAAAGGGATTTGCTGAGTCAAAAAAGAACTTTTCTTAACTATAGTTTTCTTCATCTCATGTTTACAAATAAATTCTAGTCATTATGAAAGAAATGACATTAGCAAATGGCTTTCCCCTATGACCACTATATGAACTTTGAACAGTTTTATCTCTCTGTGTGTGTGGTTTTCCATTCTCAAATTTGCATGAATGGTAGCACACTGCAAACATTACTTTCTGATTGGGAAATATTAAATGATTATATAATTGAATCTCCAAATTTTCCAAAGTTTGTAAATCAAAGACATTAGAATTCCCCAACTTTATGATTAGTTTTATTATGCTGTTTCTACTAAACACTTCTAAAGGATTGGCTTTTCTGAGTTACAGTAATCTAGTGAATTTAGCTGTGAACCAGACTATCTCTGTGAATGCTAGCTCTGCTACTTATGAGTGTGCCTCAGTTTCCTTCCTTAAATAAAGATAATAGTACTGATTCAGCATTTTTGCGAGCTTTGAGAGAATGTTCCCACTTGAACCCTGGCTCTACTACTAACTAGCTCTATGGTCTTCAGTTAATAATTTTATTATGTGGAACCCAATTTTTTCAACTTGAAAACAAAGACGTGTTTGGAATAATCTCTATGTGTTTCTCCAGACCTAAAATTATATGAGCTGATTCTTTATGTTGGTGTTTTTTTCAGGAGGCACATAGCTCTGGAGCCATATGACTCAGATTCAAAATGGAGCCCTTATAATTTCTAGCTGGGTTTCCTTGAGTTATTTACACAGCTTCTCCCTTTAGTTTCTGCATCTGTAAAATAGCTATAAAAATAATAGACATCTCATAGCATTGTTGTGAGGATTAAATGAGCTATTGGCTTTAAAGAGCATAAAAATGATCTGGCCCCACAAAAGTAAACATTGTTATTCTTATCCTGAGATCCAAGGACTTTAAATATGACTATAGAATGAATATTTTAAATTGTGAGCAAAATTTTATGACTGTATACAAATGAGAGTCTGCAGTCTCCAGTATATTCCCAAAGGGATTCATGGTTTGAAAAATGTTGGATGAAACATAAAGACAGCCCTCTGACTCTTCTTCCCATTAACAGTCCATGTTTTTTTTTTGTTTTTTTTTTCAAGAACACAGGCATGAATAGCAATAGACCAACTTGTATTATTTTTTCTCAACTGTGGCATTTTCAATGCTTATTTAAGGAATGTTCTGCTTTTTTCCTTCTCCCTAATATATCTTTCTTTTTATGGATCTACACATAGTAACTGGTTTGAAATGAAGTGTAGATATGCAGGCTTCTGCTATACTCCTTAAACAGCCTAAGAAATAGTGGGATTTCTTCATATTTCCTTATATAATTACTCTTTAATCATCTAGGTTTAGGCACTTTTTATATATGTTTAGGGTGATTTTTAATGCCTAAGTATACATAGATGCAGTTTTCTTACAACTCATTTTGCCTCAAAGTCCTTTCTGAGAAGAGCACAGCTTCTTTTATAATATTTCATGATGCTTAGTATTGACATAATGCTGTACAGTAATTGAGACAGCAAGATTTGTGTTAACTGTTTCAGACATTTATGCCTTAATTTGCCATATATCTTTATTGCACACATTTCTTTAGTTTAAACAGCCCATGTCAACGAAGGATCATTAAACTGATCACTCACAGCAAATAAAAAGGCACTACAAGGAACAAATCACTTCTCGCTGCACAGATAGATACAGTGAATTCACAGCTTGGAAACTAGTACTTTAAAAGTACAGTATGAAACTGAGAATAAATTCTCAGCAGAGATTAGTAGAAAAAAATGACTAAAAGGAGAGCAGTATTGACTGGTGAAGAAATAATGAAAAGAGAAAAGGTATATGTTAATTTAAACACTAAATTTGGGCAAATATTTAGAGAATGGGAAATAAAATTTCAAAATCAAGAAATATCTTCAAAGCTACCCAGCTGGTGTGGCTCAGTGGTTGAGCATCGACCTATAAACCAGAAGGTCATGGTTGGATTCCTGGTCAGTGCATATGCCCTGGTTGCAGGCTCTGTCCCCAGTAGGGGATGTGCAGGAGGCAACCGATCAATGATTCTCTCTCAGCATTGATGTTTCTCTCTCTCTCCCTCTCCCTTCCTCTCTGAAATTAAAAAGAAGATATTTTTTAAAAGAAGAAGACATGTTTTCAAAGCTGAAAAGTGATCTAAATGAAGCTCTTTTCATTTTCTGGGTAACTTAACTGACGAGTCAAAGTAAAAAAGAAAAGATTCAAATTAACATGATATTTTGGGATAAAGTTTAATAAAAAGAGAGGACTGGGAGAGGGAGTGAGGGAGGGATTGGCATTATTGACCCTGACGTTTAATGCAATACCAGGGTCAATTAATTTATGAACTAAATTTATGTTCATTATCCAAATTTTTAAAACTAAAGGAATAAAAGGCTATTAAAAGCTCTATGATTGAAGTTTTGATGCTTCCTTTGCATTTTTCCTTGAATAACTGCAATTCCATTGTACAAATAATTGTATATCCTGCTTTATATTTTTTCTATTTATTAGAGAAATTTATTTTCACTTTAGATTCACACAATTAAACTCATTATTATATTGTTTGAAGGGAGTTCTAGATTATAGGATATTAAAACTGAATATCATTCAACCCTCATTAAACATTGTATTGCATTTATAAATAATAAGTTCTAACTTAATTGAAGACAAGGGGTTAAGTACAGAACTGAGACATTCTCTACCATTTCAATGTTTATTAGAACGTTATTTCTTTTCTCCTTTTTTCCTTTTCATAAGCTATGATTACATTTACTTCTAAACTACTTTATTGAGGTATGAAGGTATGGCTGACATACAAAATGCTATACATATTTAATGAAGACAACTTTATGAGTTTGGAGGTAAGTACACACCTGTGAAACTATCACTGCAATCTGTCATAAACAGGATATCCTGCAATCTTCATTTATAATCATAACTAGAGTTTTTCACTGTTATTAAAACACAATTTAAATAGCTAAATGTATCATGTAATCCCATGAAAAAATACCATTCTGCCTTTTTTGGGAAACCCTGAAAAATGGTTTCTCAAATCTTGATATTAAAATAATGCTATAATTAATATCTATATGGAAAATTTCTTTATCCAAATTTGGGGTTATTACCTTAGCAAAACTTTGCAAAAATTAGGTTAATGACTATAGTTGAATAATCATTTCTATAATTCTTGGTATATATTTTAGAATTACTTCTCAAAAATACTGTATAAAATCACATTCCTGCCTGGCTTGTGTGGCTCAGTGGTTGAGCATCGACCTATGAACCAGGAGGTCAAGCTTCGATTACAGGCCAGGGTACATGCCTGGGTTGTGGGCTAGATCCCCCATAGGTGGAGTGCAGGAGGCAGCCGATCAATGATTCTCTCCCATCATTGAGGTTTCTATCTCTCTCTCCCTCTCCCTTTCTCTCTGAAATAAATAATATATTTTAAAAAAATCACATTCCTTCCAGTAATGGATGAGAATGTCTACAATGCTACATTGTAGTCTATAGTGAATATTTTAAATATGAATTTAATTCATCTACTTACACAATTTAATTCATCTACTTACATGAATTCAGACTAGGTACTTAGAATAGAGTTAGGTTCTTCTTGAATGCTTCGACTGAGATATAAGTATAAATGGATATTGGCAATCATGTTCTACCATGGGAGGAACAGGGGAAGCCAGTCTGCAATCAAAGAGATGCTGCAGAGAGAAGGAGATGTGACAGAATCCTGAAAGCTTCTGATTACCTATTTCCAGTATTTTCTTGAGACACCACTGCAGGTTCTCCTTGCTTTTCTTAAGAAACCTTTTAATCCTTTGAATAAATTTATCCTTTAGAATCACTTTCATGCTTGATAAAGCTAGTTAAAATTGGTATGTTACTTGTAATCAAGTGTCCTAATTAATATAACACTCAAATAATAAAGTTATTGTTGGGATCAGTTCTGTTTCATATACTTTTTCCATCTCACATTCAGATGGGAAGGTGATCTCCTTCCTCTTGTAAGGTTCTGAAGCTCTATCTGCAAACTCTAAGGAAAAATACTCAACCTGAAACTACAAAGGAAAACAGAACGAAACTGATGCCATTTCTAGCATTTAATTGGTATGTATCTCCCACTAACACATGAGACTGTTTGGTTTCTTCTGATATCCTTGTCTGCACAGGGCCATTTAAACCCAAATTGCAATAGTGTCTGGATTACTATCAGTGATAATAAGAACTTTCAGTTCATGCCAATTATAAGAATTCACAAACACAGATAGGGATGACCAAGGAATCTGACCAGAACTTTCTGTTTAGTTTCATTAGACCCAGGCTTAATGAGAAAAAAATCAGTAGCAATGAAAAACCTGTAAGCCTTGTTGAGTTTCTTGCTTAAATTTAAATAATACTGATTGTCACTGTAATGGGAATTGTGGTAAAAAAATAAAATAAAATGAATATTAAGGTCAGTAAAGAATATATGAAAATAAAACATGAGAGGGAATAT
>NW_006289235.1:1748522-1757058 GCF_000327345.1 Myotis davidii
TATATATATATCCAAAATAGAAAGGGAAATTGGATAACTACTACCAGAGCTATGATTTCCTTTTAATGTGCTTGTCTTATAGTAGACATTAATTGCAGAAACCATTTTGATTTAGTATAATCAATAAAAAATAAAATAATTAATATGTCACTAAATTTGCAAAATGGCAAGCCTGATAAAATGACACTATCAAGATATATGTATTAAAGAAGGTCTCCCTTTAATTTTGCTAGACAATAAGATTGTAAATGCAAAATGCCAAAGGACAGTTAAATTAAAAAATATCAATATATCTTACTATTTTGTTTAAGGTTTCTATTGTCAAAAGTTACTACAAATCTTCCATTTGATTTTACACTCTATTAAGAAGGTTATCTAAAATTGCATATTTTAGCAGTTCAATGGGTTTTCCCAGATGACAAATACATGCATGACATTTTAGCTTTATTTTCTTGGTTAATTTTAGGTTATAGTTCATCAGTTTGCATTAGTGCAAACCTCCAACAACCTCATGTGCATCATCATGAGGAGATGAAAAGGGATTAAGTAATAAGTTTGTATCAGTACAGGGAATGTTAAAAATTCCACTGCAACTAATATGAATGGAAATAATTACCCTTATTATAAACTCAATAAGAAAGAGAACAAATAAATGCCTACTTTTATTTCTCTTCTATTTAACTTTTTTGGTCCTTTGTACTTATCTTCGTTTGTTTGGGTTGGACCTGGGCATGGGTAGACATGCCACTGCCCATGTGCCATCCTTGCCACTCCAGCTCCCTACTCAGATTTGGGATGGATGTTTTAAGCCACCTGCCTTGAGGTGTTCAAACTTTGAGGTGAGCATCCTTTAAGGGATATGATGGAATGTGAATTATGTTCCTGTGGATATGAGAATTTTATGGTAAATTATTAAACTAAGAAAACATTTCAATCTTCTTAAGGCTATTTTAACCTACATCCTCAGCCCACAGGGGAACCATATTCTCTCTTCTATGTTGTTAGAGGTATTTTGGTTAAAAAAATGAAACATAAGTTACATTCACAAAAGTGTGAGTTATCTAACTCACTTCAAGTAGCCATGAAATTACAGGGCCATTCCTCTGTGTTTCAACTTCAAAATTGGTATTCATTTGGGATTCCCTAGTGACTCTAATCTTGAGAAAGAGCATCAGTCAATATCACATTCCTCTCCTCATCCTTTTATCTCTACTACTGCCTCCCACTTTGCCCCAACACCCAACACACACACACACACACACACACACACACACACCATAAAAGTTCTCCTGGCCTTCTACACCTTTGAGGTACAACTTTGGAAAATGTGCAAAATCTTAGTTTCAACATCATAAATTAGGCTTCACAGATGAATTATGAAGATTCCAAATGCTTTTGAAATCATATTTTATGGACCCGATCTAAGTTACTAAGCAGTTCAGTATAATTTCTAATTATCAATTCCTTTAATATTTATTTGTCACCAATGAAAAAAAAGAGAGAGATAGAGATAAATCATACACGAGCTCCCATATGTCTTAAAAAGTTTTGAAAGACAAGGGACAATATTTTTTCAACTCTTTATCCCAACATTTCCCAGTGGTCCTCAATAAATGTTTGGTTAAATTCAATTGTTGAAGTATCAGTTCTCCAAACCAGTCTTTCTCAAACGGAAATCAGCACATTCAGTGTTTCCATCTAAAAGGGTGGCTATAATCATTATCATATTGAATGCAGATGTTTCCACGAGAGTAAACTACTTTTGGGTTTTACATCACCATTAAGCTCCGTCTCTCCTTAAGATGTATAATGCTTTATAAAAATGTTGTTCCAGCTAATGAGAAAAAGCTGGATAATCTAGAAAAGCATGCTTTTTTTGGAGCCAAAGAGCTACAGACACGAGGCAACAAAGTGAGCTGAACTACCAAATGCGACAATCTTCTCAGGGAGAGTCTGGGCACATGAACTGTTTTCCCCTTTGACAGTACACTAGAGGGAGAGGTAGCCTATATATGAGCAGGTCAAAGAAAATAGCTAAAATTGTAAGTTCTTAAAAGTCGGGTGTGGGCTGCCTTGAAGCTGTAGAATGTTTGGGAATGCAGACTGAAGCTCTCTGGAGTTCTTTTCACAGGCCTCTATTGATATTGGGTACTTACAGGAAAGATTAGGGGTAGGCTAGGAGTTGAGAGAAAGCTATTCCCTCTGTGATACACGGGTATGCAATCAAACCCATTTTACAGACCCTTGTCTCCTGGAAGCAAAAGACTTAAGCCACTGAAAAAGGGTAGGCAACTCTACTATCACTGGATAGTAGGCAAATATCTGCTTTTTGGTGTGACAAGGATAGAATAAAAAATATCTATTCCTGGGAGATGGGGAGAGAATATCCTATACTGAAACAAAGCAGTGGTCTGTTACCAGAGGGGGAGGGGGAGATATATAAGGTCTGCTGAAAGCCAAGAATGGAACAAGAACACTGAGAAACCACTTTAGCACTCCAGGCACCACACTAAGCACAGTGTAGCAGCAGCCCATCACTGGAGAAATTTGAAGTCTGTGGTGCTCTGCAGGTTGCTATAGCAACAATAAAACCTAAAGCCAGCCTAAAATTAACTCCATGGTCTTAAACACCCATATTAACAGTGTGGCAGAAAAAGAGCTGTGTCCATTTCCTGGATTTACTATATGTTCTTCATCCTCTATTGTTCTTTTATACACAAAGTCTAACATTCACACACACACCAAGAGAGACATGCAAAAAAGCAAGCAAAATATACTCACTGTCATGAGATAAAGCCATCAGTATATACCGAACTCAGAGGCAGTCTACACTTTGGAACTACTAGATGAGGACTTTAAAATAACTATGATTGATAAACAAAAACTTATTGATAGATTCTCTAGATTTTAAAGGAAAAGGTGGACACCTTGCTTGCACAGATGGGAAATATCAAGCACAGTCATAGAAACTGTAAGACTCAAGTAGAAATACTAGAAATAAGTCATTGTTAATTAAAACTCTAAATGTAGCAAATGCAAAATTATCCTATTATAAATTAAAATAACATTAAATTAGAAAACTAATAGCACTACCTTAAAATTACACATAACTTAAACTAAAATATATGTTAATCTTGGGAAATTGTTTATCAAAGTTCACACATGAGTATTCAGTCTTTGATGGAAGGCATGACATCAGACTCCATATGTGATAAGTGCTTTACATTTGTAGCTGCCTGCATGATAGGTATTGTCTTTCCATTGTCACACCCCATCCTGTCATACAGACAGAAAACTGAGACTAAAAATCACTAGTTATTGCTTCAAGGTTACAACAACTTGTAAGTGTACATTTCTCTGATTCCAAAATCTTTGTTCTTTTTATTGTACCTCTATGCCTCTCATGCTATAAAACTAAAATAAATCTATATACTACTCCAAATGGTCCATTTACTTGGAGAAAGAGAGCCATTCCAATTGTAACATTCTCTTCTATATGACTAGAAAATGAAATATGAAGTGGGCTTCCAGATAACTTGGAAGGCTGTCTAAAAAATGCAAAATCATGAGGCATATTCCTTTCTCTGCAGCCTAAACTGATTGGGTCTGCCTCTTTTGTTATATTTTCAATATATAATTCCTGTTCAAACTTCCTTTCCATTTTACTAAATCATTTCAAATTTCACTGATATTCTTAAAATGCAACAAAAGAGAAGTAGATAATTCCAGACGTTCCAATTTGGAGCCTTTTGTAGCGTGGTATGAATAGATTTCACTAAAATGTATGAAGCCCCACTTGTGCTTTTCTCTTATCATTTCTGGATTGGTGGGTGGCTTAGAATTATCAGGAAGGGCAAACTGAATCTCAACATAGAAATGAAAGTCATAAAAAGCTAAAAAAGTAATCAAAATTAGTGACCACACCTGTAACTATTACTGATTTATCATTTAAGAAACAGAGGAGAAAGCTAATGGGCTCCTGAATATAAATGGTGGTTAATAGATTTACCTTGCTCTAATTATTCAAGTTTTTGATGTGTTGTAATTTTTGCTGTTTGTGTTTTTAGCTCTTTATTCATTCTCCTCCTAGTGTACTGGTGTTACTCAGACTATGAGTGATCTAAAGTTTATATTAATGACCAAATTCCTTGCCCTATGCTAACTCTGAACCACACAATTTGTGGAGCTCAAGACTCACTCAGGACTCAGGCAAACATTCTTAGTGCCCAGCACCAATACACAGCACACATTCATGTATGATTCTATGATTATTTTATTGAGCATCTATGAATTTACTATGCACCAGACACAGAAGTCAATCTACAATGGTCAACAAAAAATGTTGAACTATTAATGATTAGAAATCATAAATATTTTTATAGATTCTTCTTTAATTTGAAGCTTTTCATTCTCCTTCTCAATCCACAGCTCCCATTAGAATCATGAAAAAATATACAGGAGTAATTACAAATGAACAGGGGAAATGTGATCATGACAAAATGCTGCCAGAATAGCAAGGGTAACAAACATGGGGACATATTAGAATTCTAAAATTCCCACTTCAGTAAAATAAGGTAAACAAAACGCCTTATTTAGCTTCAACTGTAAGCATTATCTAATCTATTTTTGAAAACCCTTAAGAAAGTTTCAATGAATCATTGCAGGTCTGTGCAATGAAACGATTCAAACATGAACTATGACCAGTCCTTTTAGAATGGCTATGAAAGGACACAGCATTTTCAATACTCTAGTTTCCTTGGTGAAAGAAATGAACATGTACTTCTGCTTTCTGCCTTTTCTCCTACTCTTACACACACACACACACACAGCTATGGGGAAAATAAATTGGAAACAAAGAAGTTTTGATAAATACCAGAAAGTCTTTAATTTTAGCCAATAAAAAACCTAGTCAATTCTTTAAATGTGTAGATGAAATTAAGAGGAATCAGAGCCTTGTAATTAACTGGGGTAGAGGAGGAAAAGAAATAGATTAGGCTTGATTCCTAAAACTGGTGATAGTGGACAGTGGTGTCTCTCTCTCCCAGCTCATTTAAATCTACAGGAGGAGAGTTCCTCGAATTCTTTGGAGTGGCTGAGGAAGGAAAACAAGAGTGGAACATCTTTGGAGATCTTCCTGCAGACCAATCTACTTCTAACCATGCGTTTAACTTTAGATTTATGATTAAAAAAAAAAAGTTTAGTGGAGCACGGACAACCTATAAAAGCAAGCCACAACAGCTCTAGTTAACTGTGCACTGAACAGAGAAGATGTCCATGGACTTTCCTTGGGGAATAATTTGTATGTGGATTTATGAAATGACGCTACGTATTGTCGGTTTATCTAACAATGGAGTACAGAAGATGGGGATAAAAATAAGAGCAATTCCAAGGAACTGTTTTATGCCAAAATGCTAATTCAGAAGATTTCTGAAACTGGAGATGTAATAGAATACTAAGCATGGATTCTAGGCCATCCTTAAACAATCCAGAGATGAAGAACTGTTTTCAGAGATAAATTTATTCTGTGTTCAATGTTTCTTGACCTACTTTCTCAAAAGGAAAACTCTGCCTGAAAACCAGAAGGAACTCATTTTTCACTTTCACTTGAAATTTACCTTAAGAAAAACACATGAATGTGTCCAAAAAATATGCCTTATTAGTTCTGCATAAAATAGATTCAAGAGGATTTGGGGTGATATATTGTATAAGGTATATAGTAGATGAATATGAAAAAGGAAACACGAAGGATAGTTAATGAAAGGCAGCTCAGTCCCAAATGAGGGAGTAATCGGGGTATACTAAAGAGCAGAGTGGGCAAGGAAGCAGGGAGCCTCCTACTAGGACAGTGGTTCTCAACCTTGGCTGCCCATTAGAATCACCTGGGAATCTTTAAAATCCTGATTTCTGTGCCTCATCCTCCGGAAATTCTGTTTCTTTGTTACTAAAGTTGTGGCCTCACCCCATAACAAAGAAACAGAATTTCCAGAGGATGAGGCTCAGAAATCAGGATTTTAAAAAAGATTCCCAGTTGATTCTAATGTGCAGTCAAGGTTGAGAACCACTGTACTAGAAGAATGCAAGGAAGGGAATTCAGGTTGGTTGAGGATGTACTATATGCATGATGCTATATTCTGTATTTAATCCTAACAAATAGACCGTGCATTTGGTATTGTTTCCTCTTTTACAGATGGGAAACCTGAACCAAAATGGTTTTATTAATTGCCTATGATCACAATGCACATGTGAAGGAATGATAGATTTAATTAAGGATCTTTACCTCCCTAACAGTTCAATCATCAGAACTACACACACACACACACACACACACACACACACACACACACACACAATTTCCTGAGACTGTGCTACTTATGGTCTTAAATTCCATCCTAGGCAGGTAAGGTAGGTACAGTCTTGATACCTTTAACAGAGGTAAATATTTTTGACTATAGTTAAGCCATGACTTTGGCTTAAATAACATGTGTAGAACACTGGCTAGTAGAAGATTTCACCAGCTCTTATTGCCTACCAAGACTAAGCTGGGGAAGTTGAGAGTGATGCAGATAAGTAAGAGCTGGAAGCTATGCAGTGAGGGCTCTGAATTCCTCTAACCTGCCCCCCCCTCCCCATACTCTTTGAAAATCATTGAAAGAGAAGAGGGAGCTATTGATAATGACCCCTTAAAGAATGGCAGACTGAGAGTACAGAAGGGTACCTGAGCTGTTTTGAAATAGTGCCCTAGCAAACGGGTTGGACATGTAGGTAGCCTCACAGAGGTCAGAAAATCTCAACAGGTGTATGATGAGCAACTAACATATATTGGGACTTTAGAAGATCATGGAAGTTGGGAGGAACAAGTGCAAGTCTTGCAAGGGTGTGGAAACCAGGACAGAGGGATCCCAAGGCCAGGAAGGCAGAGTGGAGATTCCAGCTAGGGAGGGATACAGATGCTTGCTGAACTCATCAGACATTCCTATAAAAGGGTCACCTACCCAAAGGAGCAAACTAGATGTTACATCTTTGCATGTCCCTGACCCAGGACCAGAAGCCTGCCCTTATGTCTTTGGAATACTGCCATCCTGGTGAGGAGGGAGGGTCCCAACAAATCTTGAATGGCTGGAAAACCTGAGAAGTCACTGAATTTAATTGAGATTCCTAATAAAGGCATACTGTGACCCCTTACTCAGATTCACGACTTCCGAGCTGATGCCTGAAACCACAGACAGTACCAAGCCCTATACATACATACCTCTGATTCAATTTAACTTATAAATTAGGCACAGCAAGAGATTAGCAACAACTCATAATAAAATAGAACATTTATGACAATATAGTATAATAAAAGTTATGTGAATATGGCATTAAGTAAAATAAGGTTTACTTGAACACAAGCACTGTGATACCACAACAGTCAATCTGACAACAGAGGGCTACTAAGTGACTGACCTGAAGGGTGGGAGTGCCTACAGTGTGGATGCACTGGACAAAGGGATGATTCATGTCCCCAGCAAGAGGGAGCCAGAGGGCAGGAGATTTAATCACACCACCCAGAGCAGCATGCAATTTTAAACTTATGAATTGCTTATTTCTGGAATTTTCCATTTAATATTTTCAGAAACCGTGGAAAGTGAAACTGAGGATAACAGAGGACTTCTGTATTAAGAAATCTACTACATTAAAATAAATGAATGTACAAGGTAGAGATTTAATTCAGTTATAGAAAAATTAATAAGGTAGCATTTTTGGCCCCCTTAAATCGGCATGATGGTGAAAATTTTAACCACTACAAACATATCACTTAGTGCAAAGGCATTGTTCTCAAAGCTTCACTGTGAGAAATGCAAATGTGCCTCTCCAAATAAACCATTATTTTCACTAATATTGCACAAATTACTATAATTCAGAATAGGTTTTTAATCTTATAATGACTATTAGTACTATTAACATTTAGAAATAATAAAACTGAGGCTTAGAGTGCTTCAGTCCTACCCATGTACTGCAATGGGGTAAAATTAAGTAGTTGATTTTGGACTGGATAATTTTCTCCTGACTACAAATTTCTATGCTCTATTCTCTGTTGCCCATACACTTCCTGACACCTAGTTGGTGCTCAATAAATTTCAGATTGGATAAAATAATGAATAAAATGAGTTATTTCTTTGGTGCCCAGTAGAAGGCTGAGCACCTAGTAGGTATCCTTATATCTCCTACAGCATTCAGCCCAATTGTGGAAAGTGAAAAAAAAGAGGGGATGGTTAATTATATTGGGTATCTAGACATTTCTAGACACTGAACGAAGTTTTCCATGCACTTTAAAATTTTAATCCTCATGTTTATCCACATTACATATGATGAAATGGAGAGACAAGATCGTTTTTTAAGGTAATGGTAATCTAATCTAATAAAAGACAAACATTCGAATTGACTGTACCTTTGCTATTCCTCAAGCCATGCCCACCAGCCAATCAGAATGACTATATGCAAATTAACCCAACCAAGATGGCGGCCGGCAGACATGGAGCTAGAGCGAGCAGGA
>NW_006289235.1:1757410-1759399 GCF_000327345.1 Myotis davidii
AAGGAATAAAAGGAAGAACTTAGTATCTGAAGTCAGACTGATCTGGTCCCAGACTTGTCCCCACTGTTGATAAAGACAACACTATAGCTAATCCTATACAATAAAAAGGTAATATGCAAATTGACACTAACAGCAGAATGACTGGTCACTATGACACACACTGACCACCAGGGGGAAGATGCTCAATGCAGGATTAGCCCCCTGCTGGTCAGTGCGCTCCCACATGGGGAGCTCTGCTCAGCCACAAGCCAGGCTGATGGCTGCCAGTACAGCGGTGGTGGTGGGAGCCTCTCCCGCCTCCTCAGCAGTGCTAAGGATGTCCGATTGTAGCTTAGGCCTGCTCCCTGCTGGCAAGTGGACATCTCCAGAGGGCTCCTGGGCTGCCAGAGGGATGTCTGATTGCCAGCTTAGGCCCAATTCCCCGGGGAGTGGGCCTAAGCCAGCAGGTGGTCATCCCCCGAGGGGTCCCAGACTGCGAGAGGGCACAGGCAGAGCTGAGGGACGCCCCCCCCCTCCTGACCGAGTGCACAAATTTTTATGCAACAGGCCTCTAGTAGTGTATATAATTAGAGTACTTAGTATGTGCCCTTTATAAATACTTTAAATGGATCAACATAGTAATTCTCATAACAACCCTATAAGGTCAGTATTTCTATTGACTCCATTGTACAGATGGGAAAGCAAAGCTTAGTGAGTGAGGTTAAGTAACAGCCCAACGTCATACAGCTATTTGGCAATAGATGGGCACAAATTAAAACCCATGCTCCTCCAAATCTATTATTAAACCAGTAACTTGAGCTGACTGTCACTGACCTTGGATTTGATGATGAGAGACTAAATAATGGTCACATAATAATACCCACTGTCTGAATGGAACATTATTGATGTACCTGTTCTTTTAAAAAAAATTCTGCACTTTCAGATGTATTTGATTCCATTTTTCACGCTTCTGTTTGTGCCACTTTAAACATCAGTGCCTCCCTTCTCTTTGACCCAAATACTTAAAACAGGTCACATATTTAAATATGGCAATGCCTCCAGCCCTGCAAATGATGGGTAATAAAATCTGTTTGCACTACTGCTGGTTTTTTAAAGTTTATCCACACCTAGTTTCATATTTGTAGGCTTGACAGTATATTACAAATTTAAAATCACATTCTATCAGTATAGATCACTACCTTTTAAAAAATTATTTTCTGTAAAGGAAACAAATGTTATTTTTTCTTAATACTACTGTATATTTAAAATCAATTACCAGGAAACAATTATTGTTACAATTTTAAAAACAAGGTACTCAAATATATATCTAAATATAAAGCCAGTACAAACACCAATTTCCTACAAAATACCATCAGAATTACCTGCTTCCCCTACACTCCAAGACTCCCCAAATTATTGGAAGGGAATAAAAGTCTAAAGGAAATGAAACCTGCAACTCTTTATGAATTCCATTCCAAAAAAAATTTGGCACATTTTTATGAAGCACTATGGGGATTGGTTTTGAAAAGGGTTCCTAGTTTATTATTTTCACAATGTATATTTTACTTTCTTCCAAAAGTGATTTGAGATTACTGTTCTGTATCTTTCAAGGTCTGTAGAATTTTATAGCATTAGAAATGTTCATATTAACTTATTAATCTTGCCTGGCCAGTGCAACTCAATGGTTGAGCAATGACCCATGAACCTAGAGAACATCAGTTCAATTTCCAGTCAGGCTACATACTTGGGTTGCAGGAGGCAGCCGATTGATGTTTCTCTCTCATTGGTGTTTCTATCTCCCTATTCCTCTCCCTTTGTCTCTCTCTAAAAATCAATGAAAACATATTTAAAAAAACCTAAAACATTAACCTAAATTTGCATATTCATATAGTATATTTGTCACAAAACATAATACTTTAGAGGAATAATTCAATTTTATATAGGTATGAATATACACACACATATATAGGTTATATATACGTGGAGATATATATATATAATATATATAAT
>NW_006289235.1:1759854-1766523 GCF_000327345.1 Myotis davidii
TTGATGGTCCAGGCAAACGAAAGCCTCATTTAAAGTCATCAGTGATATGCCTTTATATTTATACTAGAGACCCGATGCACAAAATTCGTGCAAGGGTAGGTCCTTGCAGCCCTGGCTTCATCCGGAAGGTCATCAGGATAGTCATTCAGCTGTTTGGCCATTCGGTCGATTTGCATATTACACTTTTATTATTATAGATTTGCCAGCAGTGCTGGCAAAAGTGAAGGGAAACTTCTGTTCCTAGAGCCTTTACATCGTAGTAACTGTGATATAATTACATGTTTTACAAATATACAGCACAGCAGAATTCAACAGTGAAAACTGTTTAGAGAAAGGAAAGCTTGGAAAATGAATAAGAGTTGGCAAACAACTCCAGGGAACACAGGTACCACATTCCTAGGATAGCAACAGAAAGGGAGGGAGGAACTGGATGAAAAGTATTGACAGAGCATGAAAGGCAGAATGCACAACCTACCATCTGATTTATGGCCGTGGTGATTCCAATCACTGGAAATTCAAACTACTTCAATGTGTGCTTTATCCTTCTGGTGCTCCTGGGGTAGCTTATTCACCCAATCTACTGTGGTATCTATATGGACTCCCTGAAGTCCAGGTCTAAATTTCAGTGGAGTAGACCTAGACTTCTTTGTCAAACCAAGGAACACTTGAACTGTGTTTCACTTAGCTTATTGTGTCAAGCCTGCCAAATGAAACTTCAAAAATGTAGGCATTGTCTGCTCAGTCTGAA
Source organism: Myotis davidii (assembly GCF_000327345.1). Taxonomy (NCBI): domain Eukaryota; kingdom Metazoa; phylum Chordata; class Mammalia; order Chiroptera; family Vespertilionidae; genus Myotis; species Myotis davidii. The sequence continues at coordinate 1,760,603 of NW_006289235.1, forward strand.
CATTAAAAAGATTTCTACCACAATGTTCAAGGATTTGTTTCTGTTGTGATGCTTCTAAAACTGGTACAGAAACTTCACTGAAAATGAGCCCCTAACATGTCACTGTCATCCTGTAATTTACTTAGGACTGTACCCCCACTCCCCACCACCACAAGCACTAAATGACCCTTACACACTTCTCACCTAAAATCTACTTCAGTTTCTCAGAAGATTCTATTTCCCCCCAGATATGGAGTCTACTATCCCTTAAATGTGGAGTACACCACTTCCTCAGACTATGGTACTAATAATGGAAATGCTTAGATTTATGAAAGTGAAAAATAGGGAGAGGCAATATTAAATTCAAGACTCTGAGAATGAAAACGGGAATGTAACAAAAGGAAAATATAATAACAAGAAATAGGTAGGGCAGTTTTAAGGTGCCTGTCACACTTTTCACAGACTGCCTCCTTTTGTTCCAAATACTAGACGTGCCTAAATTAGGCTACCTCCCTCCAGAGAACAGGCAGGAACTGGCCACTATAAAATATTTTCAAAGCACATTTTTTTACCAGGCTATTATTACCTCCTCACCATATACAATATTTTTTAAAACTAAAATATATATTTTTTTCAGAATTGTCAATATTAATACAAAGCATCAGAGTAGCCATGAACTTGAATGCTTTAATTAAGTTCATTTAAACTTGAATGGAACCATTTCTTTCTTTAACCAAATATGTTAATTAATTCAATAGACTCAGTTATCAAATTGATCCAATTAAATGATCCCCAAATATTTGCAAATATATTTCTCTTTAAAATATGTTGTCTTGCCCAGCCAGTGTTGCTCAGTGGTTGAGTATCGACCTATTAACCAGGAGGTCACAGGTTTGATTCCTGGTTAGGGCACATGCCCAGGTTGTGGGATGGATACCTAGTGTGGAGCATGCAGGAGGCAGGCTATCAATGATTCTCTCTCATCATTGATGTTTCTATCTCTTTCTCCCTCTCCCTTCCACTAATTCTAAAAAGCAATGGAAAAATATCCATCATAACAACAACAACAAAGTATCCCCAATCTGTACTAGATAAAAGAAAATATCCTAAAACATAGAACTTCGGAAAAGAAATAAGATCTCTATTTAAAGGTGGCTTTCAAGAACAAAGCAGGAGGTATCACACTTCCTGATTTCAAACTAAAGTGCAAAGCTATGGTCATCAAAACAGTAGGATGCTGGCATAAAAGAGACAAATAGAACAATGGCACAAAATTGAGAGCCCAGAAATAAACCAAGCATACATGGTTAACTAATATTTGACAAGGGAGCCGAGAATCTTCAATGGAGAAAAGACAACCTTTTCAATAAATGGTGTTGGGACAATTAGATATTGATATGTAAAAGAATAAATAAATAAATGCTAAGGATGTAATGTACAACATGATGACTGTAACTAATACTGCTGTACAATATATACGTTAAAGTAAATTCTGAGAGTTCTCATCACAAGAATTTTTTTCCTTTTTCTTTCCTTCTTTCATTTCTTTTTATTCTATCTACATGAGAAGATGGATGTTAGCTGAACCTATTGTGATAATCATTTCACAATACATACGTAAATCAAACCATCATGCTGCACACCTTAAATTACACAGTGATGTTTGTCAATTTTTAAAATAAAACTGGAAAAAGTAAATAAGTATTCAATCCTATAACAGATATTAAGCTCAAGAAACCAGAACTGTATAGTGCCAGAATATGATAAAAAAAATCAATGGAACACAATACTGATACCCAAAAGAAGCTTAGATGTCTTTAACATTTTTAATAAATTGACAGTGGCATTTTAAAAAGTGGCTTTCTCTTTTATTTTATTTATTTTATTTTTTGTTAATCACCTGAGGATATTTTTTCCATCGATTTTTAGAGAGAGTGGAAGGAGGGGGATATACAGAGAGAACAAAACATCAATGTGAATTTGTTGCCACCAGTAGGGGCCCTGAATGGGGCTACGGACTGAGCTGGCAACAGAAGTACATGCCCTTGACTGGAATCAAACCTGCGACCCTTCAATCTATGGGCTGGCACTCTAACCACTGAGCGAAACTGGCCCTAGGGTGGCTTTCTCTTTTAACAGAGACTTTAACTTTCTTAAATGAATTACTTTAGATTTTATATATTTTTAAGCACTGATACCATTCCTAAACTCAGAGCTATGCAAGAGTGAACATTCTTTCTATAAAATGTCTATTATGTTTGCCTGGTAACTAGTGATTTCAGGCCAACATTTGATAAAAAATTTAAATAGACATTTGTTAATAATAATCCTTTCGTGTGACACATATGCAATAAGTCCTCTATGCTACCTTGCTTTTTCAGATAAGTCAGGGAATCAAAAAATTATTTTTTTAAATATATTTTTATTGACTTTTTACAGAGAGGAAGGGAGAGGGATAAAGAGGTAGAACCATCCGTATTTGAACCCGGGACCTTTCAGTCCATGGCCCAACGCTCTATCCACTGAACCAAACCAGTCAGAGCTCAAAAAATTCTTAAGTGCCCTAGAAGGCAGGAAAGTACTGGGTAGGGATAGAGCACTGGGGCAACTTCTCTACTTAATATCTAACCACAAAACAAAAAAGGAAAGATAAAATAAGGCTGAAAAAAATGCACACAGAATAAATGACATTAGCAAATATTTTGAGAAGTATACACTTGATTTTGTTTCATGACTACTTCATTTTGAGCCATCTGGGTCAACAGACTGTCAACTAATCAATCTCTATCCTCTTTGAGCAGAGATCAAGGGCAACAGCAGGGCCCTAATGATTTCAATCTCTAGGCTTCCAGGGGACAGATTATAGGGACTAGAAGCAAATCAGTCTTTCCCAGGGCAATTCAACCCACAGGCCATGACAAATCTTGATTAGAATGGAAAACTATTAAGCCAGCAAAACACAAGACATAATTATGAGGAAGAAGATAATATCAGACTGATGAATTTTAGCATTCATAACAATAACATTAATGTTTTATTAGTTCATGTGTAGCCATGCATGTAGTCATTTAGAAGTATGACAAGGGGCAAGAAGACAGTCATAATAAAACATTGTTTAGGAATTGTTTGTAAAAGACACAGATGTCAAGTCTAATTATACTTCTAGACTCTCCTCAGGGCCATTTTCAAATACAAACTAATTCAAAAGCAAAAACTTGTTTGAATACTGAAGTCCTCACATCCTAACTCTTCCAGAAATACATTTATTACTTTAACATAAGTAATGCATCTTTTAAGTATTTAATTGCTCACTAATGTTTTCATTTGCATATGACTCTTTTTAAAAACTAGATAGCATGCCTCTTTTATGCAGGTTTCTTTCTATCCTTCACCATCTCAATTGACTTATTTAGAACACAACTGAATGCTAGTTTCGCTTAATGATTGCAATTATTTTGACATAATCTGTATAGAAAATAAAGTGTTTTCTATTTTAAATACTCATTAAAGCTATTCTACCTGTGTGACTATACTGCCAACAAGTCAGATTATCTTTCTTGCAGTTATAGGAGGGCTTTTCTTTTTTTAAAAAAATATATTTTATTGATTTTTTTTTTTTACAGAGAGGAAGGGAGAGAGATAGAGAGTTAGAAACATCGATGAGAGAGAAACATCAATCAGCTGCCTCCTGCACATCTCCTACCAGGGATGTGCCTGCAACCCAGGTACATGCCCCCGACCGGAATCGAACCTGGGACCCTTCAGTCCGCAGGCCGACGCTCTATCCACTGAGCCAAACCGGTTTCAGCAGGGGGGCTTTTCTGAAATGTGCATTTGGAAGTCTATAATTCCATCTTATTTTAGTGTAAAAAAATTAGGTGAAATAAATCTTTATTTAATTTAATGTATTTGTTTATTTATTTGTTAATTAGTTAATGAATTAATTTTATTTCAGAGAGAAGAAGGGAGAGAGAGAGAAACATCAATGAAGAGAGAGAATCATTTATCCACTGCCTCCTGCATGTCCCCTACTGTGTATGTGTCCTGACTGGGAATCAAACTGTGACCTCCTAGTTCATGGGTCGATGCTCAACCACTGAGCGACACCTGCCTGCCGGGCAATGGGAAATAAATCTTAATTCAAAGTAGAAATCATCTTAACAGCATTTTAAATATGAATATTGTAGTGTAAAACATTGTCCTCCAAAGTTACAAGTAAACCACTGGTTTCCAAACTGTTTTTTCCTAAAACTGCATGAATAATCATGAAATTCTAGATTAAATAATGCAAGATAGGTTGCTGTATTTCATGTCCAAATTTCTCAAAAACTTCAGCTTATAATGATTATTGCTAATATCTCAAAGGGGGATATAACCTGTAATTTTTTGCCAAACATACAGGGTGGGGTAAAAGTAGGTTTACATTTGTGAGTATGCAAAACACAGAATTTATTCTTGTATTATTATTTATTAATCATTATATTATTTTCCATATAGACAACTGTAAAACTACTTTTGCCTCACATTGTATTTGACCAGGGATTTTTTCTCCCTAGAAATACTATTAATGTTATTAGTAATCACACTGAAGGAAATTTATTCTTCTCTTATAAATACATGCTGACACTAAGTGCAGTAAACCAGTCAGAGAAAGATAAGTATCACATGATCTCACTTATATATGGAACTTAATGAACCAAATAAACTGATGAACAAAAATAGAACCAGAAGCATGGAAGCATGAACATATTGCTGAACCTCAAAGGGAAGGGAGGGAAGGGCGGTTGGGAAGAGATCAACCAAAGACCTTGTATGCTTATATGCATAACCCATGGACACAGACAATGGGGTGGTGAGGGCCTGGTAGGGGGATGACAAGAGTGGGCTGGAAGACGTTAATGGGGGGAAAAGGTTAAGATATGTAACACTTTCAACAATGAAGATTAAAAAAACATACATCTTGACAATACAAAAATAATTATTTAATTAATGATAAAACTTTCAGAGAATTAAAACCATTTCTTTTTTAAAAAATATTTTTATTGATTTCAGAGAGGAAAGGAAAAGGGGAGAGAGAGAGAAACATCAATGATGAGAGAGAATCATTGACCAGCTGTCTTCTGCAAGGCCTCTACTGGGATCTAGCCCGCAACCCAGGTATGTGCCCTTGACAGGAATCGAACCTGGGACCTTTCAGTCTGCTGCTATATCCACTAAGCAAAACTGGCTAGGGCTAAAACCATTTCAAAGGAGAATTCAAGGGACTGAACATATATAATCATGGAAAGAAAGTATAGATGCTCCTTAGCATACAATGGGGTTACATCCAATTAACTCATCGTAAATTGAAAATGCATTTAATACACTTTACTACCAAACATCTAAGCTTAACCTAGCCTACCTTAATCATGCTCAGAACACTTCCATTAGTTTACAGTTGGGCAAAGCATCTAACACAATGTATATACTGTAGAATATCATTTTTTCACCTTTGTGATTACATGATTGACTTGGAGCTGCAACTCCTTGCCACTGTACATTATCATGAGAGAGTATCTTACTACATATCACCAGCCCGGAAAAAGATCATAATTCAAAATTCAAAGTATATTTTCGACTGAATGCATATCGCTTTTACACGATAGTAAAATAAAAAAAATTGTCAGTTGAACCATCATTAAGTCAGGATTGTATATTGGAATAAGATTGCTAAATTACATACAAAACTGGATAATATCTTCAAGGGTAATAAAATAATTTCCTTCAAAATATTTTTTTTCTTCTAGAAAAACAATTACTTGTCTCTACTGTATAAAAATCTATGTTCACGTTGTGGATGAAAGGGGCCACATGCTGACCTGACAAGCTCAGGGGAGGCCTGCATGGCAGTCTTGCAAACTCAAAGACTTAAAGTAACCACAAAAGATGGTCTGAATTTAAAC
>NW_006289235.1:1766598-1776183 GCF_000327345.1 Myotis davidii
AACCAGGGCTTCCTCCCCTCCCCCCACTTTGCTTTCTCCAGCCTCTCTAATCTATCACCAATGGATTTCATGTAACCCACTTACATCTCTTCCTTTGATTGCAATGTATAAATACAGATGTAACCCGCCATTCTCCAGAGCATTATCTCAATTCATTGAGGTTCTGCTTTCTGGCATGTGTCGACAGTTTGACTCAAACAAACTCACAAAAATTCTTTACAGGTTTCAATGGTTTTTGTACATTAACAACATAAACTTCACAGAATCTGAGCCCTAATCAATAGTAAGTACGAAGCTAAACAAAGATGAATTCCGGTAGAAAATGAAATAATCTTTGAGCAGGCATTTTAGAAAATGCTTCAGTATAACATTAAAATGATATTATATATGATATTAAATATATATATATATACATATATAATATAAATGTTTGTATTTGAAGAAAAGTGCTGGTCTAACAATAAAAAAATCACTCTATGTCACGTCTACTGATCACAATAGACTGTGCTCCACTGGTTATTTTGCAAATCACTTAAACAGATTATCCACTGAAGGAAGTGCCTGAGTTAAAATAAGCATAAGGCCAATTTACTCTTGAACTTTAAGCCCTCAGTATCAAAGAACATGAAAATACTGATAAGTCAGTTTGATGAAGAAAAATATTGAATTAAGTCAGCTAGTTATTAAATGAATTTATCTTGAGGAAATAACAGAAGGTAATCTAGTGGATAACTGACATAATCAGACAATACATTTTAGAAATTACCCTAGCTGTAGTACGGAAAGCTGAATCATAATGGCAGGGAAAATTGATAATCAGTTTTAAGGCAATTGCAATAATTCATACAGGAACTGATAGTGGCTTAAACCAAGATAGTGTCAGAACAGTGAAGTAGAGAGAAGACCGAAGGATGACAGTGAAAAACCCGAGAAATTGAATTGCTAATGTTGCCTTTCAGTGAGCAAGAGAAGAAACACTATTTGAATGGCAGTTGGTGAGCTTGAGCCTACTGATTTTGAAGCAACTATGTGGCATTAATGGGTATAACTGATAGGCAGGAGGATGTAGGTCTATAGCTCACAAGAAAGATTTTTAGTTGGTGATAAAGATCTGGGTATCATCATTAAGAGTTGTTATTGCTATAGGGTTGGATGAAATCAAGAAAAATATGCTGATTGGGACTAAAGCTTGAAACTGAACATGAAAAGAGATTCACAAATGAGAGGCACACTCCAAGAAAATAATGAAGGCAATGAAGAGACCTAGGAGGAAAACAAGAATAGTAGACTATTCCAGAAACCAAGGGAGAAGAGTTTTCCAATAGGAGGGACTGGTCAATAATCAAAGCTACAGAGTGATGAGATGAGGCAGGAAATGATATGGACCTTGACAAAATCCATTTCATTTGTAGGATGTGCAGAAGTCAGATTATCTGAGGTTGAGACAGCTATGTCAGGTGAGGAAGTAGATACGGTAAATAAGGAATCTTTAGAGAAATTTAGCTTCAAGGGCAGAAAATAAGTTTAGTAAGGGATAAGAGCCAGTAACATAGTGTCCTATTTATTACAACAGGAAACTATATCTCAGTGAATAAATTACTCTCACCCAACCCAAATGCCTGAATTTATGGGAAAAAAATTAAAGGATTCCTTCAACCAGGTATTGGTAGCCTTTTATTTTTCAATCATTAAGGGGTGAGGATATTTTCTCCTTCAAAGGTAATGCTTTAGCAAGCAGAAATATATTTTAGGGCTCATAGGTTGGCTATTACAGATATTCCCTGCTCCTCTGAATACCAGCTGTGTGACCTTAAACAAAATATAGAGCTTCTTAAAGCTTCAGTTTCCTCATTTGTAAAGCAGGGCATTAACAATAGTTCTTTTATATAATAATGGAAAAGAACAAGAGGTAATGAATATATTGGTTAGTATGATGTCTCAACTTTTGGACTGTATTGAAATCAACAGGAGCGCTCCTCACAGTACCACTCCCAGGTTTGAAATGGAAAACAGGCAAGTCATAATGAGCAGAATTGGGAAGTACCCAGGAAGGTCCCCAGAGACCATCAGATGTAATGGTGGCATAATTGAGACATATGGTCAGATATTACAGTCATCATTATCTCAGATGCAATGGGACCATATTTGATTCTCTAGCCCTTGGGTAGAGAATGAGCAGTTAATGGCACTGACCAGTCTGGTTAACAATCCTAAAAACTCCCTCAGTACTTAGTGAAGATTTGTTGTACATTTGAAGAAACTGTGAGTTTACTGTTTAGTAGGCAATGTGGTAGGGGAAGAGGTATCATGAGAACAACAGCAGGCAATACATTGATATCAGAGCTTTAGTTCTCAATGTGGGGAGCCCCACACTACTTCTTACAATCCAAAGACAGTGGGTGAGGCTTTGGAAACTGAACTGGGGAAACTGAGGTTGGCATAAGCCTTGTAAAGGCCTAATTGCTCCTGTAGGGTTTCAAAATGAGTCACCGCAAAATACGCCTCTATGATAAGCAGATTGTTTCAAGCTAAAGGCAACCAAGGCCCTGCTGGCTCAAGAGAAACTTGCCCTCCACCCCCAACCCTTCCGTAACTACCTAGAAGAATTTGAATTAGGGGCCTTGCCCATAATAAGAGATTATCAGAGATAACATTTTTTTGAACTATCTGTAGGGCAGGGCAGACATTTAATTACTGAATGCTGTTCTTCTTATTGTCCTGCAATGACCTTCTACCCCAAGGTGACCCTTAGCTCAGAATGTCATATATACTTCTTTTCCCGTCTTTGAACCTCTCATGTATGTGGGGTCTCTGACTCGCTCATGCAAGTGTGGGTTCCCATAGTATATATGTAATTAAATTTGGTCATTTTCTCTTGCTAAACTGTCTCATGTCTACTTGATAATTAGACCAGTCAGAAGAACACTAAGGATAGCGGAAAGTTTCTTCTTCCCCCATACTCCCCAAAAATGATGGTATTTGTACATTCTTAGACGGGGCTGGGCAGGGGGAAAATGAAGGGGAGTGTATGTTTTACAGCTTCCCACTACCACATCCACATCTCCTCTGCCTTTAGTGACTTCCTCTTTTTGAGGCCTTATATTTAGTGCTTCCTATCCTCCGTAGAATGACCCTTCCAGAGCTGAAAAGAGGACCAGAGGAAAAGGACATTTTGAATTCCTGAAGTGAGGCTGTAAATGTTATAATAACTTAACGGATTGGAAGATATTGAGATTAATAAGAAGTTGCCATCCCTTTGAAATTGGTGGGGGAAAAATAACAACAAACCCCCCCCCCCCCCAGTATTTTTGACTTAGTTAGTTTCTAGTGGAGCCTGAGTTTCCAGGTAATGTTGGTGGTTTGAATCATACTTTGAAACCCACAACTTTAACACATTTACAATGACACGAGAAAAAAATTTAATAAATGAAAATATGATCTTTTTTTTTTAAAGGGAGACAGCCCTGGCTATTTATAGCAAGATGGTCCCCTAGGTTTCTAAGAATAGAAAATACAACACTCTACTCATCAAAATCAGCTGGATTCTTCCCTCAATACCCTTTCTTCCTTTCTCTCATCAGTACAACATCCCCACTTACCTAATCCCCTACTCTATTACATGTTTTCTCCACTTTCTTTTCTTTTCTTCATCTATCCATCCATCTCTTAAACTCTGCTACAGTACTCATACATAAACTTCTTTTCTTGCATATTTGCTTTGATTTTCATTAGTACTTAAGGAGATTTTATAACAAAATATCTTTTATAGCATCCTGAAATGGACTTCTTTATCATTATTAGATCCCATTATGCAGTGTCTGACAAAGAGTGCTTCTGAACCATGCCCTCTATTGTTGTGGCATTATTGTTGTGATGAGATCTCTTCTTTCTTTGTCCCTATTATAATAAAGTAAGTTTATGGACCATGTGGCTCATAAAACTGAAGGCTAAGAGCAATGGCAATTAATGGCATTTAGGTAACCACATATTGATCAAATTAGAGATAATTTTTTCCACAGCTCAGTGACATTTCTAACAATAGCATTCTGAGAAATTCCACATATATATACAATATAAGGTATAAGAGATTTTATTCAGATTGAACAGATGCCAGATATATTGTTTAGAAATTGCAAAATTCAAAATTACATCATCATTTAAAAATATATAAAATACTCCCCTCCCTTTTTCTTCAGTGCTGGCCAGTCCTGTTTAGAAAAGACCTGGTCAAAGCCACATCCACAAATAGGTGGTAGACTACGTTAGATACCTGTGTATTGGGCACTGTTTAAAAGGCTGGCTATCTTGTAAAGCTTGAGTTAAATAACAAATATTAATATTTTTTAAGGGCTTGGGTTAGGCAAAGGGAGGAATAGGAAAAAAAGTTATTTCTATCACTAGAATTATTTTAGCAGAAGCTGAATGTCTACTTAGTAGGAATATTGTATGGAGACTGAATCCATGCTTAGAAAACTAGGTGAAATAAAGTCCTGCACGTTTCTATTAAAAAGCAAGAAGGGGAAAGAGCCCTGAACACTCGGAGTCCCCCACAAGGCTTCCTCATGCTTGTTCTAATTAATTCTAGGTTCCCACTACTTCCTCTGGAAGAAGCATCTTTTCTAACCTCTATCATTACAGATAACTTGGGCCAGTTCTTCAACTTTCAGAAAAGCAAATAATACAGTAAATACCCTTTACTTTCTATTCAACATTATGAAATATTAGAGGCTCGGTGCATGGTTGGGGTCTGGCCAGTCCGACCTGATCTGGGTTCATGGGGACCAGCTAGCCCAGGAAATGGATGCAGGAGGTTGGCTGGCTGGCCCCGCCCCCATTGGGCTGGTTGGCCAGCTACAGTGCATGTCATAGCGACTGGTTGTTCCGGTTGTTCTGGTCGCTCCAGTCGCTTGGCTTATATATATATGGATAAGCAAGATTTTTGGGGGGTGTAGCTACCAGGAAAACTTGGTAAAGAGGATTTACTCAGCTGATGAATGTTCTTTTGTTAAGTCTGAAGAGTCCATCTTATGACCATGATATGATGTTTGAGAATAGAAGCTGACCACTGAAGATGTCAGGAACCCTTGGGTTGCTAATGGTACTGAAATGGCCTATCTTGTATTGCTTTTAAAAGAGCTATTAAGTCACCATTCTGATAAATTTACTGTTATTCAGGTTTCTTTGGCCAATAACCAGACTGGAGTGCAAACATATACCCTGGAAGGGGAAGGAACTCATGTCCTAGCTTACTTTTCTATGTCAATGCACAGATGAAGGTAAAGAGTTTCATACAACCAACCCATGGGTAATGCTATGCATGTTTTTTCTTGATTTTAAAAGTATGTCATAAAATAGGAAAAGTCTTATAAAGTTATATTTTTTTACATGATGCCAGGAGATAGGTGACAGGAATTTTTTTAAAAAAATCCTATATGTCCTTCATTCTTTACTTCTATAACAAAATTATAATTCTATCAGTATATACATTTTAGAAGAAAGTGGAAATATATATTCTACACAAATTGAAGATCAAGAATTCCTGCTAATAAAACCAAGCCAAGACTAGTTTTCAGTTCATCTTTTATACTGTTTTTCAAAACAAATGGTAATGTGTAACCCTGGTAGTTATATAGTTCATAAAGCCACAAAATATTCTTGTCATGTGTTTATAAAAGTTGATTTCATAAAATTACTTTCCATTAGAAAGTTATTATGCATTACTTGACCAAACCAGAACCTTGGTGACTTAAGGTGAGGAAAAATTAGATTAAATCAAGTAAAACAAGATTCTTTTTTACTACAGAAAATTTTAAATCTTTAGTTATGACTTTCCAAAGAAGAAAATAAAATTGCCATATCTAACAATCTATTTTTTTTATTCAGTATCTATTGGGATCAATGTTCTTTAAAACACACTTTGAAAATTCTGGCCGACCTTCATCCATGACATAACTTATACATGTAAGATTATGTTGATTCAAATATTTAAACTGTCTATCGAGGCAGAAATTTAAAAACAAATTTGCCCTTGCTATGTTATTCTCTTTTAAATCCAAGAGGAACTTAGGGGGAAAACCCTATTAAGCTGAAAGTAATTTTGCTTGGGATACCCACAAAGATATATATCCCCTCTCAGTAGAAATGTGCACGGCATTACATTTTAAAGCAGATGTATCTGTTTGCCTTTTTATACAGATCATAGTATGAAGATTTTAAGGTGGTGTAAAATAAATCTTTAACATTAAAAGTGATGACTTTGGGGGAAGGCTGGCCCAATCTCTTATATTGCATGAAGAACCTGTGGTATACTTCTAGATTCATAGAAGATGTGAGGGATAGCATAGGTATATTTGTTTGATCAACATATGCTGAGTATTTGATATTCAGATATTGTTCCAGGTGCCTTAATCTAGGTGTTGTTTTTGCCATGGTTAGGGGGAGAGAGAGGAGGTACCAAGAGTCAGTGACTGCAGTGGTGGACTATATAAAGCAGAACAATTTTCCATGATGCAGTTTTATACCTGCTTATTACAGATCAAAGGATGTCGGCACCACTTTGTCCCAGGAATCTTTCTATGGTCATTCTTGTGTTATTTCCAGAGGGCTTCCATAGAAATCCTTAAAACAGAGTACACGTTTGCCATGACTAAGGGTCAACAAAATCTCAGGCAGAATTTTAGTTATAGTTTTAGAGCTGTATACTCTTTGATTCCCAGGTGTTTCCTATTTAAAACTCATTTCCCCTGACATCTTTAATACAAATTTCCCTATTCATTTGGCAAATTTAGTCAATATTATTATATAAAAACTAGAGCCCTATGCATGAATTTGTGCATTGGTGGGGTCCCTCGGCCTGGCTGGTGATCAAGGCCTATTGCGGGGTCAGCCGGTAGGGGAGGGACCATGGAAAAAAAACAGCAGGAGGTTAGGTGGCCAGGGGGAGCTGTGGGAGGTTGGCTGTGGGAGTGTACTGACCACCAGGGGAAGCTCCTGCGTTGAGCATCTGCCCCCTGGTGGTCAGTGCATGTTATAGTGACTGCTCAACCAGTCATTCCGGTTGTTCCGTCCTAAAGGTCACTTAGGCATATATATATATATATTCACTGACCTTGAGTGTCTCTTCTTCATATAAAAATTCATCTTTAGATAGCATAGTAACAACACACATGGATCGTTGACACTTAGAAAAGACAATATATATTATTAAGGGTTTGATTACTAGCCATAGAAATTAATGGTATCATAATATGCATTTTCAGTATTAACTAAAGGCTTTTTTGTCAGCAGAAGTTGGTTATATTCCAGAATTGAAAAAATCCTTCCTTTAATAATGGCAAATTAAATTGCAGGGACTCTAATTTTGGGAGTTTGTTTTTCCTGGTAAATAATCATCTTTGATAATAGGATTTAGATGACACAATGGAAGGAATTGACATGATATTGAATGATCTTTGAACTCTTGATCTAACCTCTATTCTTGAATGTGCATATTTAAGATCACTTTGTGCATTTAACTCTCCTCTATGCATATCACTAATTGCATAAATGGACAATTTTTGTTTCTTATCAGAATCCAAGGAGTCTATTCTGAAAATTTTATAAAAGTAGCAACTTTACCAAATTTACATTAGACTTTATAATACTAAATGTGAAGTTTTAATGTAAGTAACGATATACTTACACTCATTAGTAAACACATGACATCCCTACTGAAGAGCAAATTGGAAACCATGGCATCATTCTGCCGTCTATGCCATGCAGAATCTAGTTTTAGAACTCTTATTTGAAACAGAAAGTTTACATATGAACACAAGGGAGCATTGCACATTAAGTTCTTCTAACCTTATATATAGTAAGGGGGAACAAAGATTGGTACCCCAAAATATGCTTTTTGGGATATTGGTTATCTTAAGCTGGCAATTCTTAAGAAATAAAAGACTCACAAAGAAACATTGACCCTCCCCCTTACCTGCCTAAAGGAATTCAGACAGAAAAACTTGTTTAAAGGAAGGGAGATATCACCTTAGCATAATATAAACTAAGTCTGACAGACAGGGAGGCATCTAGCAAAGTCTGTTTGTTGGCCTCCTCTCTGTGTCCCATTGCTTCTGGATGGCCCAACAATAATTTGTTTACCACATGTTTGCTATTTCTCATCTGTGAATTGCCTACTTTTCCTTTGAAGTCCCAAACCCCTGGCTCCCTCTCTGTAGTCTATAATGGCAAATAAGCCCCAATGGCCCAATGTGTCCTCAAGTCTTATATTCTTATGGGACCCACATATGTTCATACATAACAAATTTGGTCATTTTTTTTCTGCTAATCTGTCTCATGTTAATTTGATTAGTGAAGCCAGTAGAATTTAGAAGGGTAGAGGAAAATTATTTTTTTGTCTCCACACTAGGTTCCTACTTTATAGCATAAGTATATTTTAAGTGTTTCCACTTATTGTTAAGTATATATGTATATGCACTAGTAAAAATTTAATTGACGTTGACCTTCAAATAATTTGAGTTTTTAAAAAAATCCTTACCAGAGGATATGTTTTTATTGTTTTTGAGAGAGAGAGAGAGAGAGAGAGAGAGAGAGAGAGAAACATTGATGTGAGAGAGAGAGAGAGAGAGAGAGGAGAGACGAATGTGAGAGAGAAACACAGATTGATTGCCTCCCATGTATTCCTCAACCGGGGATCAAACCCACAACCTAGGTATGTGCCCTGACTGGGAATCAAACTTGCCACCTTTTTGGTATACAGGATGATGCTCCAACCAACTGAACGACTTGGCCAGGGCAAATAACTTGAGTATTTTTTAAAAATTAGTACTTTATTTTTGAAAAGGAATCTCTCTATATAAAACCCTAATATGCAAATTGACCAAACGGTGGAACAACCGAACAACTGGTCACTATGATGTGCGCTGACCACCAGGGGGTACATGTGGAACATGGTGGGCATCTGCAGTAGGCGGCAGAGTGTGGAACATGGCAGCTGTCAGCCATGGAGGGATGATGGAGCAGGTGAGTAAGGACGCCAGACCAAGGCCGGGCACCCGTTGCTGTTATTGGGGTGAGTTTCTTGAGGTTACTGAAAATTCTTTGCTCCTGCGCCCCATGGTCTCGCCCGGCATTTGCACCTGCTGCTAGCATTGGCCTCACTTGCAGCCACTGCTGGGACGTGATGCCGGTCCCGATCGCTTGGTGCTGTCAGTGGGTTTGAGTGGTGGCTGCCAGCCTCAATTTCCCCTCAGGGCTTCTCCACCTCCCCCTGCTCCTGAGGGGCAACTGGGGCCAGCAGTCGCCTCTCACACCTGCTGCCAGTGCCCAGCACTGGTCGCAATAGCTCAGCACCATCAGTGGGTGTAAGTAGTGGCTGCCAGCCCCAATTGCCGCTGAGGGTTCTCCACCTCCCCCTGCTCCTGAGGGGACCCTAATCAAACTATAATAAAGCCTGTGGGATGTTGATTGGTTAATTTGAAAAAAACTCCTGGTTCTAATACCAGGAGACAAAAAGCTCTCTCTCTCTCTCTCTCTCTCTCTCTCTCTCTCTCTCTCTCTTTTAGAGGGAGCAAAAGAGTGAAATGTCAA
>NW_006289235.1:1776297-1776538 GCF_000327345.1 Myotis davidii
AGCCCCAATTGCCGCTGAGGGTTCTCCACCTCCCCCTGCTCCTGAGGGGCGATTGGGGCAGCAGCTGTTGCTCACACCGGCTGCTGGTGCTGACCCCAATCACTCCATGCCATCAGCAGGTACAAGCAGGGCCAATGCCATCAGCATGTAGGAGCGGCGGTGGCAGGAGCAGGGCTGCCAGCCAACAGGGAACCGGGGGGCCACGGCAGGAGGGGCTGGGTGGGGGTGTGGAGAATGGGCT
>NW_006289235.1:1776765-1788845 GCF_000327345.1 Myotis davidii
TCTCTCTCTCTCTCTCTCTCTCTCTCTCTCTCTCTCTCTCTCTCTCTCCCTCCCTCTCTCTCTGTTTCTTTCTCTCTCACCCACACTCACACCATTCATCCCTGTTTTCTTTTACCTGGGAACATATGACCATGCTGGTCTAGTGGCCACCTGGGGCCCAAGAAAGACTGAGTGGACTGAGTTAATGTGAAGCAGAAAGTCTGGACACTGGCTTTTATATTGGCCCTGCTGAAGACAAGTTTGGACTTTTTCCATGGCAGGACAGAGGGAGATGGTACACTGGAAACCTAGAAGCTGGGGAAGACTTCCCAAATAAACCTTGCCATGAGACCACAATCTCTGGTGCATTGATCCTTGGAATTATTTCCTTGAAATTCCATGGAAGAGTCTAATTTTCACCCATAGCACCTTAGAGTCAGTTTTTGCCCCTAACACACATGAGAAGCACCTGAAGAGTTTTAAAATATTGGCTATGGCCATGCTGCACTCTAGACCAATTGAATCAGAATCTCTATGCTGGGGCTTGGGCATACAATTGAAAATTAAAGTCCTAGATGACCCATTACTAAACACACACACACACACACACACACACACACACACACACACACACACTTCATTGCATGTATGAGCATGAAGTTTCTACTTTATGCACTACCACTGTTTCCTCTACCTTTCTAAACCCATAAGGAAACACAGATTCTACATTTTCTTTCTTTTTTCTATTTGGACATTTAAATTGAAGAACATCATCAAGATAAAGTGTGAGAGACAGTAAACAATGCTTTTTTTCACAGTAAGTATTGAGAATATGCAGAACTTATATATATATATATATCAAACCTGCTTGATGGGACATATTTAGTGAATATGTTTTTTTTTTTTTTTGAAAAACCCTGCCAACTCTGACAGAACATAGTGGTGATTTTCTGATGTAATAATCTATTCATTATCCATATAACATTATCTATAAATTATTCTAGTACATCTTTTATGCAGAGCATGGTATATTTGCTAATATCTTACAAACTAAGGGCACTCAGCCTGTGCAAAAATTCCACTCCCCTAATTTTAAAAAAGAAATACAATATCATTTATCACTGTAACTTTCCTGTTTTTATGTAAATTCTTTATTGTTGAAAGTACTACATACATCTCCTTTTGTGACTTTCTAAGAGGAAAAAAAATACATGAAGATAAATCACAAAATGAAACCTTTTCCTTGCCACTTCTTTTATACTCTCTTTTGTTTTATTCAAGAAACTCTAAATATACATATTGATATACAGTCACTGCTTAATGACAGGGATTCTCTGAAAAATGCATTGTTAGGTGATTTTGTTGTACAAACATCATAGTATGTACAAACTTAGATTATATAGCTCACTATACACCTAGGCTATATTGTACTGCCTATTGCTCCTGGGCTACAAGCCTGTACATCATGTTACTGTACAAAACAACACCAGATTAAATCATGCACAAGAGAAAATAATGCAATTAAGAGATGTGATAAACATGAGATGTATGAGACTACTGCCTGAAAAACATGGGACACTGTTTTTCAGCAAACTCTTTATTTTACAAGTATAAAGAGTACATTAAAATTGTTTAGTACAGTAAATACATAATCCAGTAATATGGTTGTTTATTATTACTGTCAGGTATTATGTATTGTATACATTAATTATATGTGCTATACTTTTATACAACTGGCAGTCTAGTAGTTTTTCAACCATCATAACCACAAACATGAGTAATGGGTTGCACTGTGATGTTATGATAATTACAATGGCACTAGGCACTAGGAATTTTTCAGATCCATTATAATCTTATGACACCACCATTATACATGTGGGCTGTTGTTACCCAAAACATCATTATATGGTGCATGACTGTAATTAGACTCTTTCAATTAAAATTTGTTAGAGTATAGATTGTCAACTGCCCAAATCATATCATCATCCAATATATATGACTGAAATGCCTATAGATGTAAACAGATATAAACAACTGCACTAAACAATGTTCATTATTTAGTTCATTTATTTAAAATGTATCAAATTGTCAGCAACTATGCTAAGTGGTAGAAATTGAAAGTCTAATAAGTAAAGGCCTCTACTCCCTGGGGCCTCACAGTTTGTAGGGATATACAACTTTTGTTATCAACTAAAAATTGGTGTCCCCCTAAAATACATATGGTGAAGTCTTCACCCTCAATATAATGGTATTAGGAGGTGGAGCCTTGGGGGGTAATTAATTAGGTCCTGAGGTTGGAGCCACAATGATGAGGTTAGTGTTCCTAAAAGAAGAGGAAGAGACACCAAAGTACTGGAGTCAGATTCTCTCTCTCTCTCTCTCTCTCTCTCTCTCTCTCTCTCTCTCTCTCTGTCATATGAAGTATGAAGTCAGAGAGGAGGCAACTATCTTCTAAGCAGGGAGAGAATTCTCTCCAGGAGCCAAATCTGATCAGGACAGTGAGACACAAATGTCTGTTTAAGTCACTATGGTCTTTTGTTATAGCAGCTAGAGATGATTAACACAGGCTTGTAGACAAATACTTGTATTACAATGGAGAAAGTGCTAAAATGCAGGAGAGGAGGCAACAGCTATGTCTCTTGCTGGATTAGGCTTGGTGATCAGTGATGGTTTGGCAAACAAGGTGACAGGGCAAGTTGGAGTTTACCTACACTTGACATCCTCCACTCATAGTTTGTAGCAAAAGATAATTGTTATTTTGTGTACATACCACTTGAAAACATTATTATAGCTGATCACAGTAGAGTAGCAATTTTAAACCTTTAAAAAAAATCTCATGGCACACATAAACGAATTACTAAAATTCTGCAGCACATCAAAAATATGTTATATTTTTGCCAATCTGGCAAAAAAATAGGTCTAATTTTGATTCAGTCACACCAGACAGCTATTGCTGTGTTGGCTGTTGTCATATTTTTATTTGACAATCTAAGGGAAAAGAGGTAAATGCCCCTGACTAAATAGTCAGGTATTGCATGTTTTAAAAAATATTGTGGCAGGCACACTGGTTGAAAATTACTTCAATAGAGCATAATTCTATAAACATTTCAAATCTGTTTAGAATGATACCTTATGGCCAAACGGATACCAGTGTAATTAGCTAGTTATTAATCATTGGAAAGGAACAAAGGGAAGACCAGAAATTATAGGCATGTTCCCTGGAAAACACTAAGGGAGGGAACCACATAGGGAAGATGCACACATGCCCTGTAAAGTTGAGATGACAAAGGGAAGATACCCGTCTGTCAGTCAGACCTGGGAACAGAGCTCATGGGCCAGAATGGGCATGGCCGCTGCAAAGGCATGAACATTTGGAGGTATATAATCCCCTTAACAGAGAAGTTCACTTGCTTGGTTCGTCTTGGTACACTTGGCTTATGGCCCATGCTTGGCTTCCTGGCATTCTCCCGTGTGGCCCATGGCCATGCAGACCCCCCCACACAATGGACTAATGGGCTGCAGTTAGCCTAATGCTGTATTGGGCCCAGCTGCAACATGGAATTGAAACCCTGGACACGGAAACTGATTTTAGCTCTACTGAAATCCCAGCTACACTTCTATGACTGGACGAAAGGAAATGTGACTTTGGAAACCCAGAGATATAATTCCATGGAAATAAAGCTTCCTACAATATCGCATCCTCCCATGAGAGTCTCAAAAAATTCATTTTCTGGGAATGTCATAAGGACCCCACTCCCAGTAGTAATGGGGGAAGACAAGCACATTTTTCTCTGGTAACAAAACATGATCATAAATATTTGCTCTTATAGTACCTAGAACTTTCAAAAGTTGATAAAATTTTATTGGTATAGAATAAAAATAGCATAATTATTATAGTCTTCCCCCCCCAATTCACTTTCTATGGTTTTAGTTACTTTTAGTTGGCTGAGGTCTAAAAAGATTAAGTAGAAAATTCCAGAAATAAACAATTTCATAAATTTTAAATTGTGAGCTTTTCTGAGTAGTGGGATAAAATCTTGTGCTATCTTGCTTGTTCTGTCCCATCCAGGATATAAATCATCCCTCTAAACTGTATATATACCCCTATATTAATCACTTAAGTTGCCACCTTGGTTATCAGATAGAAAGAGAGAGAGAGAGAGAAAGAGAGAGAGAGAGAGAGAGAGAGAGAGAGAGAGACCATGCTCACATAACTTTTATTACAGTATATTATTATAATTGTTCTACTTTTATTATTATAGTTAACCTCTTTTGCATCTAATTTATAAATTAAACTTTATCATAGGTATATATGTATGTATAGGAAAAAAACATAGTATCTATAGGGTTTGGGACTATCCTGGAATGCATCTTCTGTGGATGGGGGGGGGGGGCTACTGTATCTCATAAAATAAGAATTAAAATTTTATTGGTATAGTTTTTCACTTTCAAATATATATTTATTTTAACCAGATAGGAAGGCTATCAATTTGATTCATTAATGGGACATTAAAGGTAATTTACATATATTTATTAACATATGAAGCACTTAAGGAGATAGAAAGTACTTTTCTGCATCATTTAGGACATTAGGATGGGAAATATATTTCTGCTGCCCACTGGCAAGAGAGATTATGAGCTGTACTCACAATACACTTTTCATTGCAGTTATATGCTTGGGATTCCTATGCCAGCAGGCTTACAACAAATGCTGGAAGCCTATTGTTTATAACTTTATTTCTTGGCAAGCATTTCAGTAATCTGTTTTCTTTGGTTATATAAATGGCCAGGGCTGTTTTAAGTGAAAGAAGTAGCCATCCTCATCTTGCCATCTGATGGATATTGTATAACAGTGCCAACTACTTTGTGCAATGGTAATGCAAACTCATTCCTTCTACCTGTCCTGAAATTCTTTAGAGTCACAATCCTGGATGAGACAATATAATGGATGTCTGCCTCAAACATCAAAAGAGCAAAATATACAAACTTCCAGTTATAAAATAAATCATAGGGACTAACATACAGCATGGTGACTATAGTTAATAATACTATGTCCCATATTGAAAGTTCCTGAGAGTAAATCTTAAACGTCCTCATTGTAAGAAAAAAAATAACTATGTATGGTGGTGGATGATAGCTAGACTGATCATAGTGATCATTTTGCAATATATACCAATAGTAAATCATTATATTGTACACCTGAAACTAATATAATGTTATATGTCAATTATATCTCAGTTTAAAAACCTAAGCGCCAATGGGCAATGCTAACTGGGGGAGCAGGGGTGTTTCTCATTGCTATTTAAGAGAATGTTAATGTGATTTCATGATTTGAAGCAAGTATATTTAATTTATATGGGCTTGCATAGCCAAAGGAATTAAAAAGCTAACAGCTTAAAACAAGTTTCAGAGTGTTGGGTGCAGTCAGGGGCACATAGGCTAACTTTAGGAAGCTGGAATAGAATGGCATTGGACACCAAGGATACCAACCACATAGTATAGACATCGGCTCCTGGATTTTGTAGGAGACACACTATAAGAGCTGGAGAGGATGGATGATGTTATTTAAACCATTATTGTGCCTAGAGTTGTTTCAGGTTGTGTGCACGGGCATTTTGTATGCAAAACATGCATGATGCATATATTTGCCATTACGGTTTGCATTTAAGTTTAAGATAGCCCAGGTTCTACTGAAATTGATGCCAATGACTGTGTTGGAGATCTGCCTGGTTTTCTCCCAGTGGGAGCAATCCAGGCATGGGTACTCTAGAGAGTGAAGTGTAAAACAGAGAATCCGTCCTGGCATAACCAGAAGGAAGGTTGATAATACAATGCATGAAAAATCACAGAGGAAAATGTTTCTGTATAAGTGTAGACATTATTTCCAGAGAGTCCTTAGAAAAACAGCTATTCATAGGCCAACAAAAATCCATAAGGACCTTTGTCATCCTTAAATCACTTTAGTGGAGAGAGAATATGTGTAGAGCAGAGACATGAAATATAGTCAAAGAAGCAACTCCTGGTTAATATGTGCCTGCAGTGAGAGTTCTTCAGTGTGCATGGATAACAAGCATATCTACTTGGTCCTATAAATGAATGGTTCTGAACACTAACCAGCTAACTCAGAATATTCTGTACTATTTAATATGCAAATTCTGCAATTTTTTAAAAGAGCACTTAATTCTCATCACTTTTCATTTTTATTTATTGATTTTGGGGAGAGAGAGGAAAGGGGAAAGAGAGAGCGAAACATCGATTTGTTATTCCACTTTATTCATTCATTGGTTGATTCTTGTATGTGCCCTGACCAGGGATCAAACCCACAACCATGGTATATCAGGATGATGCTCCAACCAACTAAGCTACCCGGCCAGGACTGAACTCTGCAATTTTTGACACAAAGATTCTGGATTCTCTGTATGCTTATAAAAGTCTTGATAGAAATAAATGACTATCCTGATATTCATCAGACTAGGATAGGAAAGAGAACAAACTTGTAACAAAGATTTAAGACAAAGGAAGAAGAAGTTCCAAATACAGAGGTGACTTCCTGAGAATATGGTTAAAAAGAACCTTTTTTTTTTGGTAGGAGTGTAGCAGTAACCTTAGTATTAATAGAGATAATAATTCAGTGAGCTGAATTATTAATGATCCATTCCATAATATTATTTAAATCATTATAAACTACTATAATTTTAGTTGTCATAGTAAATATTAAGTAAATAAAAACAGAAGCACCAATAAAAGTAGCCACTGACTGAAATTACTTTAGATATTTTTAAAGGAATGATATTTCAACAGATACAGTCAATTGTAATTGCAATAAAGGATCCAAAGTCCATAATGAGGGAATAAGGAGGTTTTTTTACAGTAATGTTCCTCAAAGAAAGATACTAGGACTACATGACTTTATATATGACTTTATATAAGGACCGACTGAAGGAGAATCCTTTAGGATGGGGCCTGGAGTCTGCATTTTACCATAGGCATCCTAGGGGACTGTTTGAGAAGGACTATCTAGTAGATGGCAAGACCAAGGTACTGACTAATGGATCTGGGATAGAGTAAAGCCATGGATGGCTGTAGTGCTTTGAATAAGTTTTCTCAGTGATTCTAACAAACAGCCAGGAATGAGAATACCTGTGCATTGGCAGTGACCACTGAGGAGATATTGGGCTTTTCCCTGGAAGTATATACAGATTTTTTTATACATGTAAGAACTATGGATTTAGCAAATTCCCATTTTATTTCACTTATAAATTCAGGAACAAACCTGGTGTCATTCAAAATGATCTTTGTTTACCCTAGAAAGCTGTAGCAACATAACAGTGTTGCTACACTGTTCCATGCAACATTTGTATTAGAGGCCAGTTCCTGATCTTCGTGTCCAACATTGTTGACAGGACTTCAAACATGTAGGTTGGAAATCTGACTGTGTGATACAAGCAAGTCAAATATATAGGAAGGAGCAGAGAAAATAATCAAAGAAGATGTACTTAGGTATGGGAGGTGAATGATTATTCTTTGCATGTTTAAGAATTTTTTAAACAATTGGAAAGATTATGTTAAATATCATCTTTTTTAGTGAAGCTTTTTCTTTTAAGGATGGATTACAAGTGCATAATCAAACCTTGTCTTAGTATTCCGTATTTCCTTTTAAATTACATGAATGTACAACACATATACAAAGTTTTATATCTATTACTTTAGATCAGTAACTTTTATTTTACTCCTAGAGTTTAGGTTACATGGGCAATCTGTTTATAGGTGTTCACCAAGTAATATTTTATAAAAAACTAATAAAAAGATCAGTGCTAACTGCTTTATATATTGCTTGAAATAGCAAAGCATTTGCAATTGAGCAGTTACTCAATAATATTAACCAATCTGTTTCTGTAGCTTCCAGTTTCTCATAACCTCTTCAAGGAGGTCATCGGTCTGTATTTTGTTCTCAGTACTGCTCTTCTATTCTCAATTTCTACATTAAAAAATGGTAAGAGGGGAAATTTTCAAGTTAGGCTCAAGAAGAATGGTTTCCTAGGGATGTTCATGTTGATTTTAGTGTCTTTTAAATATATTGTTCACTCACTAAAATGACAAATTCTGCTAATTTATTTATTACTTCTCATGTCATTCTTTTGATTTTTCAACCAGAGTCAATGTATATAATAAGAACATGCTTTTCTTGTTTTATGAATTCCTTCAAGAAAATCACAATTCCATAATGGCCAATTATAGCCTAACACCTGCTATTATAATGAGGACCTTGTCAACATCAATCTAAATTGAAGAATAGTTTTCTTTGCCGGGCCAGCGTGGCTCAGTGGTTGAGCAAGGAACTATGAAGGTCAAGGTTTGATTCCCCATCAGGGCATATGCTGGGGTTGCAGGCTCCATCCCTAGTGGAGGGCGTGCAGAAGGCAGCCAATCAATGATTCTCTCTCATCATTGATGTTTCTATATCTCTCCCTCCCTTTCTCTATATAAATCAATAAAAACATATTTTAAAAAAGAAAAATAATAGTTTTCCTTGATTTGGGGAACATGAACAAGTGAACAGTTCATTTCTTAGCAGAAAAACGCATAGGAAGTTTATATCAAGGTAGCCAATTTAATCATTTGGATTTAATAGAATTGATATTTCACCATCATTTGAGAAAAGTTTTGCCATGGGCTAAGTATTTTGTTTAAAGCTTCCAAAACAATGTTAAAATGCCTGGATCCCTTGCAGCTAATATTTACTTTAAAAATATCCATCCTCTACTATATTATTACCTCTTGCTATTTTTCTATGACACAAAAACTCTGTTCAAGCTGAAAGGTAAACAAATTGAATAGAAGCATCATTTGAGCTCACGCCATATCAACAATTTTGTGGATTTCCATTGCCAGGAAATCTTGCTCACAATTATGTAAGAATAATTATATCAACAGAATGGGGGGAAAGTCTTGATGTAATATCAAAATGGTTGGGGAAGTGATAGCTTGCTGGAAGAGTACTGTTAGCTGATTGTCTAGAAAGGATAATGAAGCCATTTTATCACATTAAAATCCCATTTATTTTTTTGTTAGTCCTCACCTGAGGATATTTTTCCATTAAGAGAGAGAGAAAGAACAATGTGAGAGAAACACATTGATTGGTAACCTCTAGCAGGAGCCCCAACCAGGGTGGGTATCGTGCCTGCAATGGAGGTACCTGTTCTTGACAGGAATCGGTAATCAAATCCACAACCCTTCAGTCTGCAGGCTGACACTCTAACCACTGAACAAACTGGCCAGGGAAAAAGCTCATTTAAATACTGAAATAAATGATCATTTACTGTGTAAACAAACATATTTAAATATATTTTAATATATAATTATGGGCAGATATGATTTTTCTGTGTATTTATTTATACAAACACACACATATATACATAACCTCAACTTGTACATATTCTTGTACTATATTATTAACAAATCTGTTTCTGTAGCTTCCAGTTTCTCATCTCCCAATTCAAGGAGGTCATCTGTCTGAATTTTGTTCCCAAAATACTGTCTGGGGAGATTTCTACCCTAGCATACCCACCTTAGACTACCAGTTCTTGCTGCATCAACAGATGAGTTTTATTTAAACAAAAGCTATGGATACAATTCCAAGGTTGATGCTTAGTGCAGAGCAAATATTACAATAAAATTATCAATAGTTATTAGATTACAACAAACTTCTGTATTAAATAATTAATTTTATGTAAAGAATACAGAAGGTAAAAATACATTAAAAGAATACTTTACTTTTGTTTAATTGGAAAATCCAGTTCCTGCTTCCTGATTTTTAGCTATATCTGTCTGTATCTACATCCATAATTATTGCTTTATTTTCTTAATAGAGAACCATCCAAGCATCTTTTGTCAAGCTAAGAAGGAAAACCATAAATATTTATTTCTAAGGTGGTAAACACAGACACGGGAATGAAAGAGCCAAAGCCATTACAAGGACCCCTGACCCTGAAAGACCAGACAGATGAGTGAGAAATACAATGACTACACCAGGCCTATTGGAAGCAGAGCATTCTTCTGAAACACATTGCAAAGATCTGTGTGGCTATTCAGCTCTTCCCACAGACTCCTTGCTCTCTCTTACACAAATTAGGAGCACAGGAAAAGAACACTAGACTTGAAGGTAGAATAACTGAGTGTGAGTGTGACTTTAGCACTTACAAATTATGGATCCTGAACATGTTACTCGAACTTTTTGAGTATTCGTTTCCTTGTTTAGAAAACGGACACGCATATATCCAAGGCTAATTAGAGATTCAAATGTAGTCATGTATAGGAAAGTACCTGGTACACTGTAAGACACTGTACCTTTATGAAGTATTTATTATACTTGTCACCCACGTATTATTATTATTACACTAGGGGCCTGATGCACAAACTTTGTGCAAGGGGCTTGGCCCTCACAGCCCTGGCTTTGTCCAGAAGGTCGTTCAGCTGTCCGGTCTAATTAGCATGTTATGCTTTTATTATTATGGATCATGGTGAATAAATTCAAGAGTTATGTGACTTCAGTTGTGTTTAGGGAAGAATGTATTAATTTGAAGCTCAATCATTATTGTGTGAGTCTCCTCATATTATTTCACTTCAGTTATGATGCTTTAATCTTAGACTCCAATTATATAGCTAGTTTTACTTACTCTATTAAGTGAATTTAAAAAGGTGTCACATTAAATAAAGGCCCTTTAAATATTTTTATGATATAAAGAGTTGCCATAGACACACTATTTTTGCATCTTACCCTGGTACACTCAAACTCAAGTAACTATTCAGACTGGCAAAGCATCTTTTACATTTTTCATAAAGATTCTAAGTGAAAAGGTTGTACTTATCTGTCAATTAAGTTATGCATCTTTCAAAAATAGCTAATAGATAGAGGCAAAGGCAAAGTTGCAATCACAGACTGTATTCAGTGTAATTTAGAAGATCAAAATAAACCCAGCTAGGTAATTATAAAATGTGTTCTTAGTGATTTTTCAATGCAGCAACATCAATTGGATAGAACACTGAAGAGAAAGTCCAAAATCATGTGTTGGTGAAAAAAAAAAATCAGCACAGATTATTACAAGGGGGATTTTATCTAATCTCTCTATTTTTCATTTTGAGATGTCCAAAAGTAATTTCTGAAAGACTTGAGATGCTTATTGGACATTTCAGAGTGTCAGGATCTTCTTTAAACAACTTCTGAATCACCTAAAAATGTGCCATTGACTTGGCTAATGGATTGAATAGAGCTAGGGAACAAGCTAAAGGTCATAAGGATGGCCAGGCCATGGAGCAGCTCTGTGAGCATTTTATGAATCTGGACTGAAATACTAGTATGTGGAAATGATACCTTCTCCCTTCTCTCAATTCAGGTAAAAATGATTTGACCAAGTTGTCATGCAATCTTATATGTTACATAGCTATTTATTATTATAGTGATTTAAAACATTTCTATAGGCTTGGCAGTTTCTTATGTCAACAACTTCATAAATTGGCCATTTTCTCACAAAAAGGGCATAATACTTAATTACTTATGTATTAAATTAGTGATTTAATTATGAAAGGTCTTATAAAGGCATCATTCATTATTTTATGATAATCATATTTTAATTTCAATTTTGCCATAGTACTAAGTACCAAGAATATTATCATTCAAGTCTCACACTATACTTTTTTTCTAAAAAGACAAGCTTAAGCAGCTGTTTTTTTAAATAAAATATTATGTAGTTTAGATAAGAAGAACCAGAATATTTTTATAACTTGAAACCTTTAAGGTTGTGACAAAATGTATTTTTTTATTTCAATTAGCAGTTTATACTAAAACTAGAGGTCCAGCCTGCACCCTTTCCAATCTGGGTCCCCTTGGGGGATGTCTGACTGCTGGTTAGGCCCAATCCTGGGACATTCCTCTCACAATCCGGGACTGCTGGCTCCTAATCACTCACCTGCCTGCCTGCCTGGTTGCACATAACTGCCCCCTTCCTGCTGGCCTGGTCACTCCTAACTAACCCTCCTACTGGCCTGGTCACCTCTTACTGCCCCCCCGCCAGCCCGGTTGCCCCCAACTCCTCTCCCTGCTG
>NW_006289235.1:1790542-1794266 GCF_000327345.1 Myotis davidii
TTCCTCTGGCCTGGCTGACTCTTACTGCTCTCCCTGCTGGCCTGGTTGCCTCTTACTGGCCTCCTGCCGGCAGATGTCCCCAACTGTCCCCCGTGTTGGCCTGGGCGCCCCTCACAGCCTCCCCCGCCGGCCTGGTCACCCCATGCAGCCTGCTTGTTCAGTCATTTGGTCGTCCCTCACTAAACCTCCTGCCGGCCTGGTCGTAGGCAGCCATCTTGTGAGAGCATGAGGGTTAATTTGCATATTAACTCTTTATTATATAGGATGACTAAGTTTATATGCTATTAAGAATTCAGAGCAATCTTATTTTTTAAATTCATAATATGAGAAATTGGCTAGAGACCATCCAATCAGATTTCACTTTTCTTTCAAATCAGATTTCCCTTATCTTCTGTCCTTACTCAGACCGGTAAACTCAAAGACAAAGCATGGTTATTTTACCAAGAGGCTGTCAGATGCTGTTATTTTCAGACTTTAATGCTCTCTTATCACTCTCCACTCAAATAATACCAGGATACGATTCTGTGGAGGCATTCAATTTGCAAAGAGACAACAACCATAAAACCCAGTCATTGTTTCACAACTGTGAAATTAGAAAATAATGGGTGCAGCTAATCCATAGCAATACTTACTAGCACTCCTAGAATTTAGTGATAATATTATGCCATGATGTGAAAAGAGGGAAAAAACAACGAGGGAAAATAAACCAAGGTAGAAAACACTTTCAATTACTAACACAGGAAAAAACAGATGTGTATGTCTTCTGATTTAATTGAAGTATTTGATAATATTCAAAGGCCAGAATTTAGTAGACAAGACCTGCAGCCTAGATGTAAACAGTAATATAGCTGTTACTAATCTCAGCAGATTAGTAAAATCAACACAGTTATATTAGGAAAATATCACCAAGCACCATAGGATTGAATTTTTTGAATTCCTCTATTTGCAATTGATTTTCTGATTATTTTCTTCACTGTGAATCCAGATAGACTATAATATTTAAGATTTGCTATAAATAGAAAAATCCTAAAGCCTAGATATCAAATATCTTTCCCATGAAGATCAGGTAATTCAGAATTTTTTAGTTAACCTTGAAAATGTGAATATCAAGTATTTTTTTTAAAGAATTCAAAACACTTTTTGTATTAAATAAAAAGTAATTATAAGGTAGGACTTTTACTAATATATCTTTCAAAACAACATCTGTTATTAACATATGTTCCTATTTTCTTAGAGTAGGTAACAAAAATTGATAATTCAAAGTTACAAAAATTACAAAGTTACATTTTATACTACTAAATGTAGCATTTGCTATTTAGTATAAGATGTGAAAGCCCCCCCCAAAAAAAAGTTTTATAATATTCATACACAAACTGCTAATTCTTTTTTTAAATTTATCTTTTAAATTTCTTTATTGCTAAGGTATTACATATGTGTCCTTAACCCCCCCCCCGCCCCGCGCCCCCAACCCACTCACACACAAATCTTTTGGTTGATCTCTCCCCCTTGTTAACTAAAATATTAAATACTTTAGAACCTGTTATTAAAATCTAAATCATTAGATATTAACACACACGTTTAAAAATATTTATAATACTAATATGTATATATGTATGTATATATAATCTTTTGATATAAAGCATTTTATGTATCATGTTTTATAAACATATTATATGTTTATATGTTTTTATATTGAAGAAGAGAATTTTATTTGTCCAATTTAGTTTACCAGACCACATCATTTTATAATTGTCTGCTCAAAGTTTAAAGAATAAAAAGAAAATTCAAAAGTAGAATATTTTGTTCTCCAGTAGAGAAATGTAGAGGGATTTAAATTATTGGATTCTTCCACAAATGTTGTATTTGTTGCCAAGAAACACAGGTGCTTCTAACTACATTGCCTTTCGGCAATTCAAGAATCAGGATAGATGGCCAATTTCACTCCTCTAAGGAGGAATCTTCTCAGTGAGAAAATCTCAGCAGATTAGTAACCAAAACCAAGTTCTGGAGATATGGGGCTAGGTAAGCCTTCAGGCTATTCCTGTGTAAGTGTTAAATATTGTTGGCTAAATTAAACTTATTATTTGCAATTTAACTATAGATAGAAACTAATCTTTGATTCTTGGTCTTAGTATAAGAATTAATACAATTGCTAATACCTTGGAAAGGTGAAAATTCATTGGTGGCATCAAGCAAGTAAATACTTAGCATTTAATTTACACGTCAAGTCCAATTGTGAGAACTCAAGAAATAATTTGTGGTGATGGTTATGGTTGAGATTAGATTCCTCTAGTTCCCCAGGTAATCCTTGAGTAATAGTTACTTGTTGTGATACACTTCCAGTTTTGTTCGAGGAAATGGCCTTTCTACTCTCTTAAATTATTTTGTGTAGTATAACACATATTTATTATGCACATGCTTTAAATTGATAAAGTGTGAGGGTTTGAATCCTGTTTATGTCATGTGATAATTGCATGACTTTAGGTGTATTTCTCATCCTCTCTATAAAATAAAGGTAACACAGAGCTTACCTCCTAGGGTTATTTTAAGCATACAATAAGGAATTTAAAATACAGAGTTTAGCACATGGTGACATAAGAAGCACTCAATTTACCATGGTGTTCTCCAGGTACATCCATGCTGTCTCAATGGGTATGAAATAAGCCAGTCAGAGAAAGACAAGTATCATATGATTTTACTCATATGTGGAATCTAATGAACAAACTGAACTACCAAGCAAAATAGAGACAGACTCATAGATTGAGAGCAAGCAGACAGCTCTTATAGTGGTGGCAGGGGGTGTTAGGGGGGAGGGATTGAGCAAAAAAGAGAACTCATGGACATGGACAACAGTGTGGTGATGTGGGGGTAGTGGTTGGGGGGATGGAGGTGGAAAAGGACATAGAGGGGATAAATGGTGATGAGGAAAAAATAAGTTAAATTAAACAAAACAAAGAAAAAGCTAGAAAAAAAGAAGTGCTCAAAAAAGTTGTCTTACAATTGTGCTCTAGCTACAACACTCATCTTCTTGCTTATCAAGACTTCTTTATATATCATTATGACTTCATTGTATTTTCTAGTCCCTCTATTTAGAATGAATTTTTTTCTATTTTTCTTCAAATTCTAGATTTCATCAAAATGTCACCTCCCCTGTGAAACTAATGGTAGTTTTCCCAAATTGAATGATCTATAGCTTGCCAAAGTTACCTCTATTTTAATATTCAACTCAGTATATTTTAATTTGGAGTTTATGTGGGATCTCCAATTGAACTGTAAATACCATGAAAGCTGAGAAACTATTTTATTCTTTTCTATCTGGTCCAACGCTTACCATAGCACCTTGCAAATGGCAGGATTCCACTTTGGGGGTTAAGGGTAGGGTTAAATGAATAAATGAATACATCACAACTTTATCCACATTAGAGAGCAATGAGTTCTTAAGAAGTGGCTGAGAAATTATAATGACAATGACAAGTTAGTATGGAAATAGCTTATCTACTTATATAAAAACCATGGGTGGTGTTCATCACGACCGGGGTCTGGCTGGCGACCAACCGGAAGGAAGTCAGTCCTGCAGGGGTTGTCTTGGCAATGGCTGCGCCCTCCCCAGCTGTTTCCGGGAGCTGTTTCCAGAAAGGGCAGGGTTTGAGGCAGGAACCCACCCTTGGAGCGTGGACCCACTGAATCCTGGGTCGCTTTGCCAAGGGCTGCGCCCTCCCCCCCT
>NW_006289235.1:1795043-1795664 GCF_000327345.1 Myotis davidii
ATCGATCAGCTGCCTCCTGCACACTCCCCACTGGGGATGTGCCCACAACCAAGGTACATGCCCTTGACCAGAATCAAACCTGGGACCCTTGAGTCCACAGGCCGGTGCTCTATCCACTGAGCCACACCGGTTGGGGCAATTAATTCCCTTTTAATGTGCATGAATTTTGTGCATGGGGCTACTAGTTACATTACTATTCAACAGATTACATGTTAATCACCAAATGACATACTAAATATTGTTGTAAATCTGATATTTAAAACTTCTCAAAATACAATAGCTTTTATTAAAGAAAGTCTTGAATAATGCTCTCCAGTTCCATCTATGCTGTTGCAAATGGTAAGAATTCCTTTTTTACAGCAGCTTAGTATTCCATTGTGTTGATGTACCACTATTTTTTAATCCACTCATCTGCTGATGGGCACTTAGGCTCTTTCCAAATAAAAAAATGTGCAACGGACCTAAATAGACACTTTGCAAAAGAGGACATACAGAATGCCGAAAGACATATGAAAACATGCTCAAAGTCACTAATTATACGAGAGATGCAAATCAAAACGACAATGCGTTATCATCTCACACCTGTCAGAATGGCTATCATCAACAAATCAATAAACAAAC
>NW_006289235.1:1795707-1830583 GCF_000327345.1 Myotis davidii
AGCACTTGTTTGTTGATTTGTTGAAGATAGCCATTCTGACAGGTGTAAGATGGTACCTCATTGTCGTTTTGATTTGTATCTCTCAGATGATTAGTGACTTTGAGCATGTTTTCACATGTCTCTCAGCCTTCTGTGTATGTTTCTTTTGAAAAAGTGTCTAGTCAGGTCCTTTGCCCATTTTTTATTGGATTGTTTATCTTCCTTTTGTTAGGTTGTATGAGTTCCCTATAAATTTTGGAGATTAAGCCCTTATTGGAGATAACATTGGCAAATATGTTCTTACATGCAGTGGGCTTTCTTGTTTTGTTGTTCTCTTTTCTTGTTCTTTTGCTGTGTGGAAGCTTTGTATTTTGATGTAGTCCCATTTGTTTATTTTCTCATTAGTTTCCATTGCCCTAGGAGCTGTATCAGTAAAGATATTGCTAGGACAAATGTCTGCTATTTTGCTGCCTATGGCTTCTTCTAGGATTTTTATGGTTTCCTGCCTTACTTTTAAGTACTTTATTCATTTTGCGTTTATTTTTGTGTAAGGTGTAAGTTGGTGTTGTAGTTTAATTTTTGCATGTACCTGTCGTTTTCCCATCACCATTTATTGAAGAGACTGTCTTGACTTCATTGTATGCTCTTGTCTCCTTTGTCTAATATTAATTGAACATAATGGCTTGGGTCTATTTCTGGGTTCTCTGTTCTGTTCCATTGGTCTATATGTCTGATTTTGTGCCAGTACTAGGCAGTTTTGAAAACAGTGGCTTTGTAGTATAGCTTGATATACTACAAAGTAAAATTGTGATCCCTCCAACTTTGTTCTTCTTTCTCAGGATCGCTGCAGCTATTTGAGGTCTTTTTCTATTCCAGATGAAATTGTTGAAGAGTTTGTTCTAGGTCTTTGAAGTATGCCATTGGTATTTTAATACGGAGTGCATTGAATTTTTAGATTGCTTGGGGTAGTATGGACATTTTAATGAAGTTGATTCTAGCAATCCATGAACATGGTATATTCTTCCATTGGTTTATGTCTTCCTCTATCTTTTTTTTTCAGCATCCTTTAATTTTCTGAGTACAGGTCCTTTACCTCCTTGGTTGAATTTATTCCTAAATGTCTTCATTTTTTTGTTGCAAATGGGATTGGTAAGTGGGATTGTTTTTTTTTTTTTTTTTAGTTTCTCTTTCTGTGAGTTCATTACTGGTGTATAAAAAAGCCACAGATTTCTATGTGTTAATTTTGTATCCTCCTACATTGCCGAACTCACTTATTAATTCTAATAGTTTTTGATGGAGTCTTTAGGGTTTTCTATGTACAATATCATGTCATCTGCTAATAATGACAATTTTACTTCTTCTTTTCTAATTTGGATGCCTTTTATTTCTTCTTCTCTGATCATTATGTTAAGCAAATAACCCAGTAAGAGAAAGAGAAATATCACATGATGTCACTCATTTGTGGAATATAAAGAACCTCATAAACTGAGGAACAAAAATAGATACAAAGACAAAGAAGCATCGAATGGGCTGTCAAATGTCAGTGGGAAGGCAGGGTAGGGTTGGGTGGGTAAGAGATCAACCAAAGAACTTGTATGCATGCATATAAGCATAACCAATGGACACATACACTAGGGGGTGTGAGGGCATGTGCTTGGGGGTGGGGGATGCTGGGGGAGGTAAATAGGGGGAAAAGGGGGATATATTCACCATTATTTATAATTCTTTAAACAATAAAAAATAAAAAATAGAGTCTTGAAAATTAATCATTTTGTTTCCACAGAAATATTTCATATTTTAACCATAGAATTTTTTTTTGCCCATTTATCATAATTGGCTCAGGGAAAAGTGACACACAAAGGTGAGGGTAATGATGTTGTGGAAATTCTGAAATAGGATAGTAAAATAACAGATACATGAGCAAATAGCCTAGCCCCGTGTTCAGCAAACTGCGGCTCGCGAGCCACATGCGGCTCTTTGGCCCCTTGAGTGTGGCTCTTCCTAAGCCTTAGGAGTACCCTAAGTGGCCAGACGACTGGACACTTAGCATATTAGTCTTTTATTATATAGGATGCTGTACAGTCCTGTAGCTGAGGAGCAATAGGTTATGCAATATAGCCTAGGTGTGTAGTAGGCTATATCATTGGGGTATATGTGAGTATAGGCTATGATGTTTGCACAACAACACACTTCTCAGAATGTGTCCTTGTCGTTAAGTGGCACATATCTATATTTAAGTGCAAACTATGAAAATTCTTAAGATAGTCAACCATGTGAAAACAAAGTTTAATTTTCCACTGATGCAACCTTTAAACACAAAGCAAGTGATGACCACAAAGCTTATAAACCAAGTTCATTCCAGAAGATTGATTTTTTCACTCAACCTAGAGAAAATGAGATCTGCAAAAAATGGAATTTGTTTGCTTAAACTATAAAACACCTCACAAGCCTTGTGAAAATTTAGTTACCACTATATTCACATCCCTACCCACATATACATACCTCCACATTCTATGTATGTTACCCACAATAACATGCATGTTTTTACCCACAACTACAAATATAGCCTCTGTGAGTTTCATATATCATCATATATTATATATCAAGCTAGAAATATTATACATATACTATATATAGCTTAATATGTAATATTTCTTTTTAGTCACAAATCTTTATTATTATTTGACATACTACTTGAGTAAAGGGTATCTCTAAAAGTTTAATGCCAAGCACCAAATGAATATATATATGTATATATATATTCAGGGTGGGGAAAGTATTTTTACAGTTTTGATCATTATATATATATTAATAATAAAGCACTGCACATTTTATTTTATTTGAATTATATTTTTATTGATTTCAGAAGGAAAGGAGAGGGGAGAGAGAGATAGAAACATCAATGATGAGAGAGAATCATTGACTGGCTGCCTCCTGCACACCCTGCACTGGGGATCAAGCCCGCAACCCAGGCATGTGTCCGAACCTGGCCTGTGCCCCTGACTGGAATCGAACTCGGAACCCTTCAGTCCACAGGCTGCTCCTCTATCCACTGAGCCAAACCAGCTAGGGCAGTACTTCACATTTTAATAAAATCAAGAAAACATTAATATATTTTCAATGCATTTCAAATGCTATGGTTGAAATTTTATGAAAGTTCAGAACATCAAAAATTTTGAAGCAAGATAAATTTGCCATGAATTTACACATACCTTAAAGGAAATGCTTGCAGATTCTGATTGCATGATGATATGTTTGTTTCATAACAGAAACATCAAAAATGCGTTCAATGCATTATTCTTAATGCAGTACCTTCTTCATTTTCAGATTTAATTGCAATTTTAACAAGTACCTTTTAGTCATATAAAGATTGATCATTTAACTTTTTGTTTACACATAATCAATCACCTGTAGAAAGCAGATATCATTCTGTTCATTTTGTCATTCATTCAACCACCCTGACTTTTATTATCACTCTGTGCCAGACCCTGCTTAAGATTTGGGAGATACTAATACAGGACCAGATTCTGCCATCAATGAACTTATAGTTGCTGTTTTTTTCAGAGAGAGGAAGAGAGAGAAAGAGAGAGAGAGAGACATTGACCAGTGGTTACCCCTTGGGCGCACCCCAGCCAGGGACCAAACTTGCAACCTAGGTAAGTGCCCTGACAGGGAATCAAACCAGCAAACTTTCCGTGTATGGGATGACACCCAACCAATTGAGCAACACCAGCCAGGGCTGAACTTAAAGTCTTTTGAGAGAGACAAACCAAGACTTTCAGCATGTCTTGACAAGTCTCAAGATAGCAGAGCAAGTGAAACATAGAAAGGGGACTCTGTACTAGACTAGAAGAAATGTCAAGAAGGAGGAGGTAAAGGGGGGGAAGGGTGTCCCTGGAAGAGAAATATGCATATTTTATATGAAATTGCACAATATGTTTACGAAAAGGCAAGAAAGTTTATATGGCTAGTGTCAAGGGCATTTTGAGGAAGGCTGGATTTCAGGCTAAAGAGGTAGCCAGAATTTTTAAATAGATTCATTGAATAAATATTTTCAATGAAGACTGTGTGTTGTAATTTAGCATTAAACTTTATTATAAAGCAAAATTTTGTTTTTGAAGATCAATAAATAAAATATTTAACACAAAGTAGGATATATAGAATATGCATATATGTAGTAGATTTTAAGGTAATTTAAATTTTGCGCTGTGCACACAGATATATTCATATAACTATGTAAATTAAAAATATGTATAAAACCCTAATGTGTACAACCCACACATGCACACCAAAGTTCTAATATTTGAACAAAATAAATGACTTGCTAAATTGTAAATATGTACACATATTGAATGAATGGATGGATTTGCTCATGCTACTGCTTTTTAAATTTTCATTA
Organism: Myotis davidii; assembly: GCF_000327345.1. NCBI lineage: Eukaryota > Metazoa > Chordata > Mammalia > Chiroptera > Vespertilionidae > Myotis > Myotis davidii. The sequence continues at coordinate 1,800,086 of NW_006289235.1, forward strand.
TTTCTGCCAAAACAAGCAACAATCACACTGGCAATTTGAGTACACAGAAATAGCGAGCGACATAAATGTTAGCATTTATAGATCAGCCTTTTATGGGAATATGGTTTTTCATATAAACATTTCACTCAACATATTAAAGCAATCATTATATATCCCTTGTTATGGTTTTCTCAGGCAAGCAGAACAGTTTCAAGGAAAACTACAAGGTAGACTATAAATACTAGTCACCACTCAAGTTGTGTTTATAGGCTGTTCACTAATTTACATCCAATTTGTATCAAGTACCAAGAGTGGTAGTACATTGAAGTGAAAGCTGTTTTTAAACTTCTCTTTCTCTTAGTGCACAAACTTGGGTATTTTAGGGCTATTTTCTTCACCTCTAGAACATAAACCTGTTGTTTAAATTTTCCTATTTTTAGAAATTTTGTTTTCATCTAAAAGAAACATATTTAGTACAAATAACAGCATCAACTTTTGCACTGAGTATTCCCTAAGCCATTTTGAAACATTGACAGATTGCTAGAAATAAATCACAATTTACTTTTCACACATACTTACATGGTATCCAAAAGAGAAGACTGGATAATGGAAGTCTAGTATAAATCTGCAAGCTATTTTAACAGCTGAAAATTTCTAGTGCCCCTTAAGAGTGCTAAATCTGACATGACTTTTTGCAGAATTTTTGAGAGACATAAAATAAATAGAAAAAACAGGGGAGCTCTGTGAATGCATCTTTCAAAATGTTCTCTGGCTTTAGAGAGTTTTATAGAAGTAGGCAAACTAAAGCTGTGTTTAAAAATAATGATTCTTTAGTGTGTTATTTTTATTTATTTTATTTTTATGAGTTTTTTTCCTTTATTGATTAAGGCATTACATATGTGACCTTATCCCCCCATTGCCCTCCCCACCTCCCCGCTTATGCCCTCACCCCCCTAGTGTTTGTGTCCATTGGTTATGCTTATATGCAAGCATATAAGTCCTTTGGTTGATCTCTCTCCCTCTCCCCACTCTCCCCTGCCTTTTAAAATCTGTAAGTTAAAGTGGTTCAGAGGAACAGTGTGCTCTGTTTTAAGCTATACTGTGTTCTGAAGACAATGTTTTTTTCAGTTACCATGGAAAGTTTATAACAACCCTAGAACCACACAAACTGCAAGCTTATAGGTGACTCTTCTCAGCTGCCTCAGCCCAGGGCACCTGGGACTGTAAACGTTAGAAAGACCCATAAATAAATTATAATGTTTGGCACTTTTAATATCTTAAAATGTAATAAATGTACATTTTACCAGTGGAAGTCAAAATTACAAGATATTACTAGTTAGGTCTCAGAACAGTTCTAGGTACTAAAAGAGCTATAAGAACCCCCAAAATGTAAATGACAATACCAGGTCTCAAGAATCTCATCTATTAGTTGAGAAAGTAAGGTATATGTGGAAAAATCCATGAAGTATAATTTTTATAATTTTATTATCCCAGGAATTTCCTAGGAGAACTTAATATTCTTTTGGTTATGCTCACAGGACAGATTTTTTGTTTTGTTTCTGTAAACCTGTTTATTTTTATAATGGCTGAAATTAAGGTAAATTGAAGAGGTTTCAGATGATATGAACTTACCTTTTCATCATTTTAATACTAAAATTATATTTTTACTTTAATTAAACTTTCAAATGTTTTCAATGTTCATTCTAAACTATTTATAGTTGAGGTTAGAAATTCAAATCCAAGTTTGAATTCAAATTCAAACTTTCCAAACTTTTCTGAGGCAGTAAAATAATCATTGTTCTCTAGATTCACAGGATTTCATACACTATTTCTAAGTGTGATATTTAATTTAAATCAAGCCTATTTCTTATCACAATAAGTATTTCTCTCTTTGAAATAAAAGAATATTCTCTCAAAATGAGAGAACAAATACTAGTAATTCATTTTTATGAATGTCTAATCTGTTTAACAGAAATGTGTTACTGTACATTGTATACTAGGACAGATCCAGAGTCCATTCTATCTAACCATCTCAGTAAATACTTATTGAATCATAAGCAAATCAGTAGGCATCCTGCATTCAAGATTATAATATATGTATATATTATAGACAACCAAGATATATATTATCAAGATATATAGATATATAGATAACTTGACAAAAGAATAACCCTTTACTTGTTAAGTGAATCTTTTTCATTGGTAAGAGAAACTTGCCTCATGCTTCATTGACCCAAATTGCATACCATTCCACACTTAAACCTATACATGGCAAGGGGTATGAGAACATATATATGAAGTACAATTCATTTCCTGTGACAAGGGGATAGGATCATCTCTCTCCTGAAGATTATTGCCAAATAGTGTGGATGGCTATCTGAACAAAACCATAGTTCTCGACCATATCTCAACATAATAAAGTCCAATATGACAAACCTATAGCCAACATCATACTCAATGGGAAACAAACAAACAAACAAACCATTTTCCCTAAGAACAGGAACAAGACAGGGATGTCCACTTTCACCACTCTTATTCAACACTAGAGGTCTGGTGGACAAAATCTGTGCATGGGAGGGTGTCCCTCAGCTTGGCCTGCACCCTCTCCAATTCGGGACCCCTTGGGGGATGTCCAACTGGCAGATAAGGTGTGATCCCGTGGAAGTTGGACATCCCTCTCACAATCTGAGACCGCTGGCTCCTAACCACTTGCCTGCCTGCTGGCCTGATCCCAAACTGCTCTCCCCTGCTGGCCTGATCACCCCTAACTGCTCTCCCCTGACGGCCTGATTACCCCTAACCACCTCTGCCTTGTTCCCACCACCATGGCTTTGTCTGGAAGGACATCTTGTCTAATTAGCATATTACCCTTTTATTAGTATAGATAGTACTGGAAGTCAGAGCCACCGTGATCAGACAAGAAGAAAAATAAAAGGCAGCCAAATTGGAAGTGAAGAAGTAAAACTCTCATTATTTGCAGATGACGTAATATTGTACATAGAAAATCCCAAAGACACTACCAAAAAAAAATACTAGATTTAATAAATGAATTTGGCAATGTAGCAGTATACAAAATGAACACCCAGAAATTGATGGCTTTTTTATACACTGATAGTGAATTATCAGAAAGAGAAACTAAACAAATAATCCCATTTACCATAGCAACAAAAAACAAGATACCTAGGAATAAACTTAACCAAGGAGAAAACTACAAGACATTGAAGAGTTCATGGATTGGTAGAATTAACATCTTTAAAATGTCCACACTACCCAAAACAATCTACAGATTAAATGATATCCTTATTAAATTACCAAATGGCATATTTCACAGCTCTAGAAAAAATACTCCAAAAATTTATATGGAACCAAAAAAGACCCCGAATTTCTGCAGCAATCTTGAAAAAGAAGAACAAAGTTGGAGGAATCACAATACCAGATATCAAGTTATACTACAAAGCCACTGTAATAAAAACAGCCTGGTACTGGCACAAGATCAACAGAACAGAATGGAGACCCCAGAAACTGACCCAAGCCATTTCGCTCAACTAATATTTGACAAAGGAGGCAAGGGCATACAATGGAGTCAAGACAGTCTCTTCAATAAATGGTATTGGGAAAATCGGACAGATACATGCAAAAAAAGAAACTATACCACCAACTTACATCATACACAAAAATAAACTTAAAATGGATAAAATACTTAAAATGTAAGATGTTAAACCATAAGAATCTTAGAAGAAACCATAGGCAGCCAAATCTCAGACATCTCTTTTAGCAATATGCTTGTGGATGCATCTCCTAGGGCAAAGGAAACTAAGGGGAAAATAAACAAATGGGGCTACATTAAAAACAACAACAACAACAACAACAGCTTCTTAATAAGCAAAAGAAACAATGAACAAAATGAAAAGGGAACCCTCTCTATGGGAGAACATATTTGGCAATGATACATCTGATAAGGGGTTAATATCCAAAATATATAAAAAACTCATACAACTTAACAAAAGGAAGACAATCCAATTAAAAAATTAACAAAGGACCTAAATAGACACTTCTCCACAATGGACCTGCAAATGGCCAAGAAACATGAAAACAAGTTTAATGTCACTAATCATCAGGGAGATGCAAATGAAAATGACAATGAGGTATCACTCCACACCTGTCAGAATGGCTACCATCAACAAATCAACAAATGACAAGTGCTGGCGAGGATGTGGAGAAAAGGGAACCCCAGTACACTGCTAGTGGAAATGCAGACTGGTGCACCAAATATGGAAAACAGTATGGAGTCTCCTCAAAAAATTAAATATGGAACTTCCATTTGACCCAGTGATCCCACTTCTAGGAATATAGCCTAAGAGTCCCGAAACATCAATCAGAAAGAATGTATGCACCCCTATGTTCATAGCAGCACAATTTTCAATAACTAAGATCTGGAAACAGCTCAAGTGCCTGTCCGTAGAAGCATATATAAAAAAGCTGTGATATATTTACACTGTGGAATACTATGCAGCAGTAAAAAGATGCTCTCTTACCCTTTGAGACAGCATGGGGGGACTTTGAGAGTATTTTGCTAAGTGAAATAAGCCAGTCATAGAAAGACAAGTACCACATGATCTCACTTATATGTGGACTCTAATGAACAATTTAAACTATTGAACAAAATAGATCCAGAGACATAGAAGCAGGGAGCAGACTGGTGAGTCTCTCAGGGAGGGTGGGGGTGGGTAGGTGGGTGGGAAAAGATCAACCAAAGAACTTGTATGCATGTATGCATAGCCATGGACACAGATAATAGGTTTGTGGAGGCCTGGGGCAGGGGCAGGCTATAAGGGGTCAATGGAAGAAAAAAAAGGGACATACGTACTACTTTCAACAATAAAGATATTTTAAAAATCAGAGTTCTTTTGTAAAGGAAACTGGGTGACACTGCTTGGTAAAGAACTAATGATATCTGTAAAAGCTTAGCATACATTAAAAAATCAGTAATATTAATGATCAGCAAGATATACTTTTAGCAACATTATATCAAATACTAGTGGCCTCGTGCACAACAAGGAGCGGGGTTCCCTCAGCCCAGCCTGCACCCTCTCCACTCAGGGACCCCTTGGGGGATGTCCAACTGCCTAAACCAGCAGTCAGATATCACTCTCGCAATCTGGGACCACTGGCTCTTAACCGCTCACTTGCCTGCCTGCCTGATTGCCCATAACTGCCTCTGCCTGCCTGCCTGATTGCCCCTAACCTCTCTGCCTGACTGCCTGATCACCCCTAACTGCCCTCCCTTGCTGGCCTGATCTTGCCCCCAACTGCCCTCCTCTGACAGACAATTTGGTTCTGATGGGTTGGTTTCTATGCTAGTCAGTGTCAAAAGCTCCACCTCCTAGGCAGCCATTGGTTCCTCCCACTTCACCCAGATTTGGTTCTGATTGGTTGGTTTCTATGCCAGTCAGCCTCAAAAGCTCTGCCTCCTAGGGAGCCATTGGCTCCTCACAGTTGACCCAGATATGGTTCTGATTGGTCAGTTTCTATGCCAGTCAGCCTCAAAAGCTCTGCCTCCTAGGGTGCCATTGGCTCCTCACAGGTGACCCAGATATGGTTCTGATTGGTCAGTTTCTATGCCAGTCAGTGTCTCTGGGCCTATGAACTGGGGCCTGATCAGAAAGGCGGACTGATCAGCAGCCCAGGTGGAGGCCTAGAGAGAATGGAGGCATGGTTCCTGGCCCCACCAGGAAAGAAAGAAAGAGGCAAGTGCTGATCAACAGCTGCTACACAGGCTACGAATTAGACCCTGCTTCTCTCTTCAGGCCTCTCTCCGGGCCTCATTTGCCGCCCCTCAGCAATCAGTGCTGGTTCACTACACCTGCAGCTGCAGCAGTCATTGCTGCGCTGACTGCAGGACTGACTTCCGGTTGGTCCAGCCTCTGGTCATGATGGACCCAGGGTTTTTATATATTAGGATGGTCAGAATTCCATGAATTCTAAACCTTAACTTGATTTCTTTTTAAATTAAGTTTTAGCATGTTCAATGTGTATCCACAACTGACTAATGAAAAAGTGTAGTTATGCCATTTTTTTCTGAGCCACAAAATGCCCTTGACCGGAATCGAACCTGGGACCTTTCAGTCCGCAGGCCGACGCTCTATCCACTGAGCCAAACCGGTTTCGGCTTAAATATATTTTTTATTAATTTTTTTACAGAAAGGAAGGGAGAGGGATAGAGAGTTAGAAACATCGATCAGTTGCCTCCTTCACACCCTCTAACTGAGGATATGTCTGCAACCCACATACACGCTCTTGACCGGAATTGAACCTGGGACCCTTCAGTCCACATGCCGTTGCTCTATTCACTGAGCCAAACTGTTTAGGGCCACAATTCTTTTTTAATTAAAATTTAATTGAATTTAATGGGGTGATTTTGGTTAATAAAATTATATAGGTTTCGAGTGTACAATTCTATAATTCGTTGTCTGTATATTATATTGAGTGTCACCCAATTTAAATTTCTTTCCATGACCATTTATTCCCCCTTTCCCTATTCTACATCCTCCCAACTCCTCTTAGCCACAATTTGTAAACACAAAGTAAAAAATGCAAGTAATCCCTAAAAGAGTATTGCAGAAAATGTAATTTTAGAATGAACTTTTTGTAATTCAGTCTAGTTTAAGGAATGACAAAAAATAATGAAAAATCTGAACCAGCAAATCATTTATGTCTTTAAATATTTTTCCCTAAGAACAGAATGAAAGTTCAAATTAGATTATCGTAACTGATGATTAATTAGGTCCCGAGGGGAGCAGTATAAATGAGAGTAATTTAAGAGCAGAATATCAATAGTTTTTTTCAAAAGAAGAATTGATAGTGCCCATTAAGAGTTTATATAATTCTCAGAATCATGAATACAATATTGATTTACTTAACAGAATCCTTTCACAGGTAAAATTTCTCCTAGAATCTGGTTGTATTACATAAATTCTATATGAGTTAGCCCACTTAAGTAAGGTCTTAATTTAGTACAGAACTATACGTGGTTTACATTTTTAAATAATAGCACAGTGGGTTTGTATTTGAATAAAATTTTTACGTGCAGGAGTTGAACCATTCTTAATTCAATTACAGAGGTCCACATTAGAAAGGCAAATTTATAAAACTGGGTATGATTCACAGCCTAGGGAAATAGTGGGTCTCAAGTTAGAGACAAAAATCTACTTTTTGAACTAAATGTGAATCACCTTCTCAGAGCTAAGTATAAGTAAACAAAGTAACCAAATTAATGAAAATAATTAAGCTGCCCCCCTCCTCCAAACCAAAATGAACAGTATCTAAACAGTATCTAAACAATATGTTAAAACCCTATCAATAGCTCCAATTGCAACTAATAAAATGTCTATTCTAATAGGAGGAAGTTTGTAATTTTATAGATAGCCACCTTGCTCAGCAAATTGCACATAATCAGTGTTTACTAAATATTTATTCTATTTTTCATTACATTATTTGCCAGTCATCTTCTAAAGCCAAACTATGAACACTCAGAAGTGTTCCTCACTATTTTCCCCATATTCATTCATCCTCATTATTATTCTTACAGCATTTTAAACAAGCCCTTTGTCTTCACCCACATCAAGTGTTATTTCAGATATTTCCCCTTATTCACTTCCAACAGAGACTTTAGTTGCTTATAAGATCCTGTTGGAGCTGACAGGCATTAAAAGTGTAAAATTGTCTAGTTACTTGAGGCTGTGAAATTGAGGGAGCAATACAGATTTCGAGAGAGTTTGCTGTTTTCTGTGTGGTCATGTTTGCAGCCCACATCTTTTCACGCTATGGCAGTTTTCCATTTACTGCAGCAAGTGGCTAAAAGGTTTTGCGGAAGTTGGGTGGATGTCACAGCACAAGCAGGAATTAACTCAAAACGCATGAAAGTGAAAGCTTTCAAACCAATGTCACCCAAACAAAATCAATAAATTTTTTAAAAAACTTAATAAGGAGAAAATAATTAAGTTAGATGATCTAAGTCTCTAAAGATTTTCCATTGGGCTCATAGAAATGGTTACAGACAGTAAGATTGTTAGAAAAAACTTCCATGTCCACATCCTTCTGGAATTTCTGTACCATTTTGTTTTCCAGCTGCTTTTCTTTGCACACAAAGAGGACCCAGATAATGTCTTGCTTGACTTTTTTTGGAAAAAAAAAAAGACAAAGAAGTTTGAGCATTATAAATGCATAGGGGGCAGGAAGAAAATACCAACTCTGTCAAGATATATTTAACAAAAGTCCATTAGAAAGACAGCTGGGTATGTGGAAAGAGTATAAGAGAATAGGGACACTAACTTTAAAGAAGCAGTTTTTTAAATTTAGGAATGTACACTCCAGGGAAGTGGCACTCGATAAATTCTGTGGTAATGATTATTTAAAACCCCATATTGACTATGAACTTATGCATGGTGACTCATATTCAAAATAACAAAATTTCAGTTATAATAGAAATAAGAACAAAGCAACAGAATTTACAAAATGTTAAAGGAAGCATTAACTATATGGAGGATAGTCAAGTTCCAAAATAATTATTCTTTCATTTATTAAGCAAAAACTATAATCATTGTGTTCCTGGCATAATTTCAGGGTCTTTAGAAATTAACAATGAATCTAAATTAAATGCATGTGAATTTCAAAGTATATATTTTGATCTGGAAACATTTTTCCTTAAATGAAACTAACCTCTAAATTGAATAAAGTAACATTTATATTGATGACTTTATAAAAAAGAAGGCCAAGTTGATTGATTTAGGAAGAAGCAAAATTATGCTGGATACTATATCAACAGGTTTACCTAAAAATAATGTTTTCATTGAGAATAAGTAATAGGAATGACTACCATTTTTGAAGTGCTTAGAAAATACCAATTACACATTTTAGTACAATTAATACCTGTTAGTTCTATTATTTTTTCCAGTTCAATCAACTTTACAGATGAGATAACTGAAGCTCAGATAGTTTAGAAATTTATGTAGCGTTACACATTTAAGAAGTGGTTTAAACCTAAGTCTGTGAAATTTTAAAGATGATACCCTTAAGTAAAAAGCATATTCATGACTATATTATCAACTTTATTGGAAGGCTTAAATATTTAATAAAGGAGACATATTATATATCCAATCTGTAATGCTGATGATATAAATGAATCTAATTATGGCCTATTTGACCACAGTTTAATGTGTTATATATTTTGATTTGTTATATTTCATTCTGGAATATTTTTTTCTGTACTTCAACCACTTTTAAAACTATGCTCATGCAAATATGCTCATGCTTATTTTTTAAAAAATTATAGATAATTATTGTTTCAATGTAATTTTAGATTGGTATCCATCTAGGTCTCTGCAGATTCCTATTTGAAATCAAGGCCAGTAATAAGGGAATTATTGGAAGAGTTGTTTAAGAAGTGAACTCTATGGAATGAGATAAAATATGTGCAACCCATCTGATAAACGGTTAGTCTCCAAAATATGTAAGGAAAAACTACAACTCAATAGCAAAGAAAAACTAAAAACCTGATTGAAAAATGGGCAAAGAACTTGAATAAAAATTTTTGCAAAGAAGACACACAAAAAGGCCCAAAGCTATCGGAAAACATGCTCAGCATCATTAATCATCAGGGAAATGCAAATCAAAACCACAATGAGATAGCACCTCACACCTGTCAGGATGGCTACTATAAAAAAACAACAACAAAAAACCAAAAGACAAGTGTTGCTGAGGAGTAATTGGAACACTTGTGCACTTTTGGTAGGAATTCAAAATGGGACAGTCGTTCTGGAAAACAGCATGAAGATTTCTCAAAAAATTAAAAATAGAATTACCATATGATCCATCAATTCTACTTCTGGATATTTATTCAAAATAACTGAAATCAGGATTTCAAAGAGATATCTACACTCCCATGTTCATAGTATCACTATTCACAATAGCCAAGAAGTGAAAACAAACTAAAATGCCCACTGATGAAAGAATGGATAAAGAAAATGTCACACACACACACGGGAATATTATTGGCCTTAAAAATGAAAGAAATCCCGCCATTTCCTACAACATAGATAGGCCTGGAAGACAGTATGCTAAATGAAATAAGCCAGACACAGAAAAACACTGCATGAGTCCATTTATATGAGGTATCTGTAATAGTCAAATTTATAGAATCAAAGAGGGCAATGGTGGTTGCCATGCATGGGCTGGGGGAAAGGGAAAATTTGGAATTATTAATGAAAAGGGCATAAACTTTCAGTTAAGCAAGAGGAATAAATTCTAGAGATCGGTTGTCCAACATAGTGCCTATAATTAACAATCTTTTATCATACACTTAAAATTTTAAGAAGGTAGATCTCATATTAAGTGTTCTTACCATAAGGAAATAAGATTTAAAAAAGAAAAGAGAAGATAAAGAAATGAGTCTTCTCACCCAACAAGGAATGTAGCACAATGTTGCCTAGATGAAGGGAACAGTTTAAATAGACTGAGTCCATTGGTGTGTCTTTCAGGTTACTCTGTGTCTTTAGTTCCTTGTAATCATGGCTGCTTCTCTGAATGACCTTCTTTATAATCTAGATAGTCACATCGACATTTGCCCCAGGAATCCAGACAAAACACAAGTCAGGAAGTCTGATCATGGCAAATAAATCTGCCTTTCACCATTATAACTAAAGAACAACCCTGTGGGTGTTTAAAAAATTATCCAGTTATGTGGTTCAGTCTCTTGAGATTTACTGTTAGCCAATTATGGCCTATAGACCAGAAAAGTGACTGATAGTGGTCTGAAAAGATGATGATAAAGTGGGAAGGTGAAACAGATTAATTTTTATCCCCTTACAGGTAGATGTTGATTGAAATAACGAGAGCTTTTAAAAGCTGACACTGCTTTGATCTCTTCTTTGATGTTTCCAACTGTTGTCTATGATGTTAATTTTTACGGATGATTAGTAAAAATGACTTGGCAAATAGAATGCTACAGATCGACAAATGTAAACAGCATAGGATGCCCCCAATAATAAAGAAATAGAAATGTTTTTCTATTGTCACACTAAGCTGCTCTCTGTCCCCTGCCCTACATGCTCCCACTAGGTGACTTTGCACCTACTTTTCTCTTTTCCAGAATGCCTTCTCTCACACGTTATCACTAGTGAAACAATTACACTTGCTTCAAGACAAAATCAAACACTGCCTTGCCAGGCCTCCGGCTGGGATAGTCATGCCCAGTTTCACAGCATCTGGTACGTGCCTCTATTATTGTTCTCTACGATGGTATTATACACATTTGCCTATGTCTCTTCTAGATACGGTGTTCTTAACAATTTTTGTGCTGCAGAGCCCTTTAGCATCTGGTGTAGCATATGGTACACTTCCCAGAATGTTTTAAAATGCATACAATAAAAAGAAAAGTCATATAAGAATACAAAGTAAATTAATTATGTTACAATATAGTTATCAAATATTAAATAAAGGAATATGTGTGTTAACGCACTAGTTGAAGATATACTAATTAATATAAATTCAAAGTCATGGTTCACATCAATGATCTTTCAAAATATCCACAACTAGGATTTGAGATAAAAATATTGGTGATAACACAGATACTGCTAATACTGTCCTGTGTTTCCTATCTTCCTAATTGCAAAATGCTGATTGTCAGTTAGAGGTTAGTGAAAATTAAGATGCAATTTTTTCTCCTATCTTGGTTTGTGGACCTCAGATTAAGAACCCTACAATTTGGTTGCGTGGCCTCAAGGGCAGGGTTTTGACTTGTTCCTCTTCATGTCTTTATGACAGAAAAGACTCACTGGCACAATCCAAGTTCTCCGCAAAGTGTGGTGAATGGTGGCTGATTTGGGTTTTGAAGTTTTGGATGCTGATTTTATCAATGCCCTTATCACATCACAACACATGAAGGCATTTAACAATTTTAATTCAATTTGTCAGTGGGTATCACACATGGTGCTAAGTGTATTCTTTTGTTTATACAGAGAAAGTTGAAAATTAAAATTAAAAAGCACCTAGGACTGCTTTTTAATTTTAATTTTCAACTTTCTCTGTCTAAACAAAAGAATACACTTAGCACCATGTGTGATACCCACTGACAAGGGGAAAAAAATGGACACATATGTAATACCCTTTGTAATAAAAAATAAAATTAAAAAAAAAATAAATAAAAAAAAATAAAAAATAAAAAAATAAAATTAAAAAGCACCTAGGACTAAGCAAATTGAGTTTTTTATATTGTCTGTACTTCCCTCTAGGTCAACAGACAACTATGAGGATGTTGCTAATGCTGCTGATAATGTTCTCATTCATTCGTGACATAAGTTGCCATGGAGCTCAAATGTCTAACCACAGAGACCAAACAATCTCTACAACACATCCTGAAGATGGGACAGGGGAATTATCACTAACTTCAGCCTTTCAAATGGACAGCTCTAACAACAATATTAAATGACACACTGAAGGGCAGCTCGCTATTAGATAATGAAGGTGAGAAAAAATGCTCTATTCTCTGAGTCGTGGCTATTTCTGCATTATATTTTAAGAACCCTGCCCAATACTTATGTAAGAAAATGAGCATACTGTTTGCATGTTTCCCAATAGCCTGATTGATATTGTATAAACCAATATGATTAGTTTCTCATCTTCCTCCTGTTTTGTTTTTAGCATAATATTTGATATAGATATAGGTGACTTATTATTATGTTCAATTTAATCAAAACAGAGCATAAACAAAATGACAAATGTCATTTCTCTCAGTGTTTTAATGACATATTTCAATAAATAATAAAACTATATATTAGTATAAAAAGCAACTATATAGAGTAAATATCTCAAACATTTGCGAAACATATACTATAAATAACATATATAATATGCATATAAAACAATATAATAATTTCCACAATTATAGACTTAAAATAAGGAGTCTATTTTCAACTTTTCTATACAAAATCCATATCTAAATTCAGAAAAATTTAAAGAAACTGTAATGCTATGCTGCTTTTTAATGTTAAAGACATTAATAGAGAGGATCCAAGATGGCAGCTGATGGGATGGCAGGCTGCAAGATCGTGTGTGTGAGTGAGAGAGTGAAAGGAGAGTGCATGGATGTGCAGGGAGTGTCTGTATTTGTGAGTGTGTGACAGCTATATTTGACAGAACTGTTGGGGACTGGCGGACCAGGCTCCCCTGGCTGGGAAGCCGCTTCTACTGCTGAAATCTCTCCCAGAGCAGCTGGCTCTGCCACAGAGACCACGCCATCTTGAAGGGGAGAGGAGCTGTGGTCAGAAGCCCAGCCTTACCTTCCATTAGGGAGACCTTGGATACCTCCAGGACCCTACAACCACAATGTCCAGGGACCAGCTGCCTCAGCTGTGAACCCACGGACACTGAGACTCCAGCCTCCCCAACCACGGGCACCTAAAACAGTTTGTCCAGGGCGAGACAAAATATATATATATATATATTTCCCCCCCTTACTTTTTCTTCCTCTTATTTTTTTTTCTTTTCTCAATATCATTTTTGCACTGAACCCACGGACACTGAGACTCCAGCCTCCCCAACCACGGGCACCTAAAACAGTTTGTCCAGGGCGAGACAAAATAGTGCTGAATACGTGGATGGGCCCTGCACCTTCTTACAGAGCAGATAGATGGAACAGCTGAATCGAACAACATTCATCTGGAATTGGAGAATTAAACACAGCTGGTGAGGCAATCCATGGATGGAAAGGTCAGAGATTGCCTAGTCCAGTGGTTCTCAACCTTGGCTGCACACCAGAAGAAAGGGAGTCCTGGCGCCTGCTACACGACTGGACCTCAGAAGCTGTGCTAAGTGAAACAGACCAGACACAAAGGGCAGATGTCACATGATCCCACTTACATGAAATACTGAGAACAGGCAAGTTACAGACCAAATAGATGAGGTTAGCAGGTCCTGGGGGGAGGGGGTGGGTTTTTGGTTTTCTCCCTATATATATATATATTTCCCCCCCTTACTTTTTCTTCCTCTTATTTTTTTTTCTTTTCTCAATATCATTTTTGCACTCTTTTCTCTCCCCTAATTCTTTTTTCTCTGGTGGTCACCTTTATTTAGGGTTATTGATATCATGAATACATTTGTGTTTGGTGCTCTGTGTGGTGTTTCTTGTCATATTGTATTTTGTGCCTTTAAGTCAACACAGGGGAGAGAGAGAGCTACATAACCAGACACCATGAGATGAGCGAACATGGGGAGACAAAGAAACAGCACCCATACAAAAGTAAAGGAGGAATTACCGGAAAAGTAAGTAAGCGAAATGGAGGCAAGCAATATGTCAGAGAAAGACTTCAGAGCCATGGTCATAAGGTCACTGAAAAGGATGGAAGACAAATTCAACAATATGCGTAAGAACTAAGAGAAAATGAAGAAGAAATGTAAAATGACATCGCTGCAATAAAGAACACAATATAAAGCATCAACAGTAGACTAGAAGAAGCAGAGGACCGCATCAGTGAGTTAGAAGACAAGGTAGGAAAATTACCCAAGCAGAGCAGCAACCTTAAAAAACACACGTATAAAACAAGAGGAGAGCCTAAGGGAACTTTGGAACAACACGAAATGGAACTACATCCGCATAATAGAGATGCCAGAAGGAGAGGAAACAGCAAGGAATAGAAAACCTGTTTGAAGAAATAATGACAGAAAACTTCCCTGATATCAGGAAGAAGAAAAAACTCACACAAATCTATACTAATATCTTAAATATTGATTCTTCCTCAGAAGCTTTATTTTATTCCCCATAGGAATTATACACCCCATTGTATGACTCCAAAAATATATTAATTTATTTAACATTTAAAAGTAAGAATATTAATTATATACACAAAAAAGAAATATGCTAGGCACTATTCATTATAATAGCCACTTTATGTCTGTCGATCTCAACCAGAAGTGCAGCACTCAACAAACTAATTGGGAAAAAGAATAGCTTTTAATGTGAAAAAGTATAGCTCTTGATCTTTGAACAAAGTTGAGCTTTTGATACTTTTCAAATGAAAAAAAGAAATAGGTTTCATCTCCCTCTGGCTCTAGTAAATAGGAATGACAGTTGCAAGGCAGGTATCCCCAAAATTGAAACAAAATTATCATTCTTGAAAAAAATCTCCTAGCATCTGTTGTAACACAGAGCCATTATAATGCAATTAGCCAGACTAAGGACCAGATGCTAAGAAAGCACAATTTAAAAGATGAAGCATGGTATTATTTTGGTTAATGAATTTAATTCCAAATGTTACAGGAGTGATTCATGGACTTTTTTCCCCCCTAAAGATCAGTTGTCACATGTACATAGTGTATTTTAACATGATGCCTGTGTAATTTAATGAGAAAAGTAAATTATCTCTCATAGCTATTAGATGTCCTAGAATGACTACACTGTAGATACTCTCACAGTAGCTGAATAACTTGCTAATGATGATATGTTAGTCTTTAAATTTATATCCCAAACCATAAGGTGTAGGTTATGCTACAAAGACAATATAATTCTATGAAACTAATCAAAATAAAATATATTTTTGATATTTAAAATCTCATATCAGTGTGCTATAGGAATAGATGCCAATGTAATCCTAAACACAAAATATAAATACTATTACAAGAAATCTGTAAGTAAAAGTTATAGCCCTTTAGCATGTTCACATTTTGTATTTCCATCTACAGTTGCCTCTATTACTCATTATTTTAAAAAGAAATTTCTCTTGCATATTAAGCTTGTTAAAATGAAAGTCCAGACCACAGTAAAAGAGCATAAATAGAAAACGAGAAAAGAAAGACAAGTAATGTAAGAACCTGCTAATTCAAATTTATTTTTAACAAGTTTATTAAGTTGAAAATAAAATGTAGAAGCCAATATTATGCAAACATAAATAATATTGTATTTTCATAGACATGTAATAGTAGCTTACCCAAAAAGTAGAACCCGTGTTTTACTAATAGGGTCTGGGTTTAACATTTTTTAAAAATATGTTTTTATTGATTTCAGAAAGAGGGAGAGGGAGAGGAGATAGAAACATCAATGATGAGAGAGAATACTTAATCAGCTGATTGATTTCAGAGAGGGAGAGAGAGATGGAAACATCAGTGACTCTAGAGAATCATCCATCTGCTGCCTCCTGCACACCCTCTATTGGAGATTGAGCCTGCCACTTGGCATGTGCCCTGACTGGAAATCAAACCCTGACCTCCTGGTTCATAGGTCGATGCTCAATCACTGAGCAACAGTAGCCAGGTTAACATTTTTATAATTTAATACATGAGAGCATAGCCACAACATTCTCAGATTCGAGTTCTCAGGGAAGAATGATCAGATCAGGGAGGTATATTGATGTTAATCATACTAAACATGTTAGCCCATAAAGTTCTCCTAAAGACTCTGTATCTTAATAGCAACTACGCAGAAAAATTGTGGATATTTGTAACAAAGCGATCAACCTCATTTGGATATTCCAGGAATAGATTATTCTACAATGAGCATTGAAAATGTGTAAGAGAACACAACCTCAGTATTGACTATATCATGAGACCATGCCCTTTCTCACTCATGTTTATAACTAAATAGTTGTTGATAATATTGAAATCCATACAAAAACATTTTAGCAACAATCACAAATCCATAGATGATGAAAGTTAGTTCTTTACTCCACATATATTTAATTTTTATCAAAGGTGACCAAAAGCTGGAATATATTATACTGCAGTCAAAGCCAGAAATGACATAATTTTCCATCATAGACAAGGGGATATAATTTTTCCTTGTAATGCAAACGTAATGAGGGGAATTTCCCAAACGGCATTACAATGAAGGATGTACCTTTTGTGCACTGTGCCTAAACTACCAATAAATATGATAATTTTATGTCCATGAACAGAAACATTACTATGAGTACAATATTAGTCATCAGTATTTTAAAAACAGATTATTAAAATATCCCAAATATCTGCAGCAATCTTGAGGAAGAATAACAAAGTTGGAGAGATCACAATACCAGATATCAAGTTATACTACAAAGCCACTGTAATCAAAACAGTCTGGTACCGGCACAAGAAGAGGCATGTAGATCAATGGAACAGAACAGAGAACTCAGAAATCAACCCAAGCCATTATGTTCAGTTAATATTCTACTAAGTTGGCAAGAGAATACAATGGAGTAAAGACAGTCTCTTCAAGAAATGGTGTTGTAAAACTTAGACAGGTACATGAAAAAAAAGAAACTAGATAACCAACTTAACACATACAGTTTGAATAAACTCAAAATGGATAAAAGACTTAAATGTAAGTCATGAAACTATAAAATCCTAGAAGAAACCACAGGCAGCAAAATCTCAGACACCTCTTATAGCAATATGTTTGTGGATACATCTCCTAGGGAAAGGGATACAAAGGAGAAAGTAAACAAATGGGACTACATAAAAGATATAAAGCTCCTGGACAGCAAATGAAATCATCAAAAAAACAAAAAGGTAGCCCACTGTATGGGAGAACATATTTGGCAATGATATATCTGATAAGGGGTTAATATCCAACATATATAAGGAACTCATAAATCTTAACAAAAGGAAGACAGTCTAATTAAAAAATGGGCAAAAGACCTAAAGAAACACTTCTCCAAAGTAGACATCATCAGAGAGATGCAAATGAAAATGGCAATGAGGTATCACCTCACTCCTGTCAGAATGGCTACCATCAACAAATCAACAAATGATAAGTGTAGGGGAAGATGTGGAGAAAAGGGAACCCTAGTGAACTGCTGGTGGGAATGAAGACTGGTGCAGCCATTATGGAAAACACTCTGGAGTTTCCTCAAAAAATTAAGAATGGAACTGCCACTTGACCCAGTAATCCCACTTCTAGGAATATATCCTAAGAGACCTGAAACACTAATCAGAAAGAATGCATGCTCCCCTATAGTAGCACAACTTACAATAGCTAAGCTTTTGAAACAGCCCAAGTGTCCATCAGAAGTTGAATAGATAAAAAAAAGCTGTGGTACATTTACACCATGGAATACTATGCAACAGTAAAAAAGAAGGGTCTCTTACCCTTTGAGACAGCATGGGTGGCCTGGAGATTATTATGCTAAGTAAAATAAGACAGTCAGCGATAGACAATATCACATGATCTCACTCAAATGTGGAATCTGATGAACAAAATACACTAATGAACAAAATAGATCCAGAGACATAGAAGCATAGAACAGATTGTCCAATCTCAGAGGGAAGGTTTGTGTGTGTGTGTGTGTGTTGGGGGGGGCGGGGTTGGGGAGAGATCAACCAAAGAACTTGTATGCATGCATACATAAGCTATGGACACAGACAATAGTCTGGTGAAGGCCTGGGATGGATGGGTGTGGAGTGGAGAGAGTCAATGGGGAAAATATGGGGGCATCTATAATACTTTCAACAATAAATATAAATTAAAAATATTACCTGGTGCTGACTGTTTTGTAAACAATGAATCAAACAGGGTAGTATGGAATTATGCCCTAATGGAATATGGGAAAAAATCCATTTTGAAAGGATTATCTCAACTTGCTGAAATTTGCATGTAAAAAGTTCTTTGCAGCATCATATATTATGGGACAAAACAGAAGCAGAAACAAGGAAACAAGCTTATCGTTGGAGACCAGACTACTCTTGAAATTTAGACAATTCAGGTTATTAGTTATGGAGTCCTAAGGAGAAAAAGTATGCCTGATTCCACACTGGTAAAGCCAGAGCTCTCTAATTTACATACCCTACTTGTCTGAGGATATCAGATGTGTTCAGGTTGAATAAGTTCAAGACTCTTGCTTGAGTAATTTTAGGGGATGTAACACAGTCTGAATAGTAATTGGTTATTTAATAATCCTGTTTGCAGAGCCAACGTAAGCTTGCTTCACTCTTAAACACAGAATAGGACTAACCACCTTACTCAGTGCAAGGAAAAGAAACCTTCATCTGCATATAAGCTTTAAAGTCAACCTGATGTGAAATCCTGAAATACATTTTGACAATGAATGGATTAGTGATAAAATTAATGAGAAAACTAAAGTCTCTGAAATGAAATATTTTTGGCATGTGATTACTTGATATGCTGCCCTCAAAAGTCCCTTGCAATTAGGTTTTCTGAGCCATCACGGCGTAGCTTTTCTTGCATCATGGGTATTATAGTAACCAAGCCAATTTGTCTATTTGTCGTTGTGTGTCACATCACTTTTCAACACTAACTTTTACTCCATTTGTGTCACTCTCCTTATCCATAACAATATACTACTTTTACCATTGCACTTAGAATGCTTCACCAAACTGGAAGGGCTTCCCACTAAATTTGGCACTATCAACTATAGCTTCTGTATTCGATACTAATTCTAATCCCCCAGCCTACTAAACTGCTCATCATCTTTTAAAAAAATGTTTTATTGATTTCAGAGAGGAAGGGAAAGGGAAGGAGAAATAGAAATGTCAATGATGAGAGAGAATGATTGATTGGCTGCCTCCTGCATGCCCTCCACTGGGGATGGAGCCCACAACCTGGGCATGTGCCCTGACCGGGAATCTAACCAAGACCTCCTGGTTCATAGGCCAATGCTCAATCTCTGGGCCATGCCAGCCAGGCTGCTCATCATCTTTAATATTAGCATCTCTCATACCCATTTCGCATATAATCCATGGTATGATGTCCAGCCTAGCCTGGACTCCAACTGACCAATCTCATGTGTTACATATTATGTTCTGCAAAGAACATCATATATGTGTACATATCTGTATATATGTGTATATATATATTTATATATATACATAATTTCTCCAATCCACAAATTAGAATTCTAACTACTGTCTTCTTGTGCCTCAATAAATTACTGTGAATCCACCCTCAACTAAGCCCTACTCTTCTTTTATCATTTAGGTATTCAGCAAATATATATGAAACTAAGACAATGTGCCTGGCAATATCCTTGTTACTGTATATTCAGTGTTAATCAAAGCAGATGGAGCATGGGAGAAGAAAGCCTTTCAGACAGATGCAAGAGCAGAAATGAGGCTGGCATTTGAGAAATGAAAGCAGGTCAGTGTGGCTGAAATGCAGTGAGATTGCAGAGGAAGAGGAAGGAAGAATTGGATTTATCAGAACAATAATGATATTTAACCAGAGATAAACACAACCTGATTTATATTTTTTTAAAGGATCAGTCTGGATGCTATTTGGAGAATGGACTGTGAGTAGGAGGGGTCAAAAGCACAAGTGGCAAAGACAAGTTGGGGGTGGGCTGCTGCTGTGTTTATTTATGGGTAACTTATACTAGGATGGAATCAAAAGATATAGATGACATCATCTACTTTCTCTGCTGTTCCACGAGCCTTTTACTCATGTATTGTGACAACCACTGCACATTTCCTACAGCAGCTCTTTTAAAACTTCCCACTGCTTTTCAGGTTCACAAACTGTTTCCTTCCTCTTCACCTCCTGCTCCATCTTGATGGATGACTGTTCTTTAGTTACTAAACAGAGCAGAGTCATCCCATATGAGCTCCCTCATCCTCCCTCCTTCTAACATTTTAAATGCCCTTGTCCTGGTTTTTTAAGCACGTGAAATAATTTATCTCCCACGCTCTGTGTTAATTTATATTCTCTCAGAGCTGACACCAATCCCAGGACTTAAGATGCACATAGTTTGTGTAGCAGTAGATTTCAGCAAGTACAAGCAAGAGGGTGGAGAAAGTGAGATTAGGAAGGGGAAGGATACAATAAAAGATGTATTTAAATTATTGATTTCAGAGAGAAAGAGAGAAGAAGAGAGAGATAGAAACATCAATGATGACAGAGAATCATTGGTTGGCTGCCTCCTGCATGTCCTCTACTGGAGATTGAGCCTGCAACCCAGCCATGTGCCCTGACTGGGAAACAAACCCTGATTTCCTGGTTTATAGGTTGATGTTCAACCACTGAGCCATACTGGCGGGGCAATAAAGGATGTGTTAGTGAGCACATTAGTACTGCAGGCAACTGGGGTTCTATCCTGCTGGTGACCTTCTGAGAAGCAGTGTAGAACATATCTCAGAATTGTCCCACCAGAGGATGAGGAGGCTGGAGTTCTTTGTCCAAGGCCTCCCATCTCCTAATAGTTAAAGGTTGCTCCTGGTGTTACTATCCCCAACCCCAATATTTCTGGCTTACTATTGCCTGTTTGCAGCTGGTAAGCTGGAATAAGCCATCAGGCAGAGCAGCAGAGCAAGAGATAGGAACTCTTGAGATGGGTGAGCCAGGAACTACACTGAACTCAGGCAGAAAGGACATATGGGACAGAGCATCAGCAACATTTACATCTCCTTTCTCTTTTAGGACCTTGTTTATTCCTTTACTCTACGGAAGTGTTCCTTAAAGGTGTTTTTGTTATGAACTGCATTAGGAACCTTATAAATCATCTACCAGCCGTGGGCAAACTACGGCCTGCGGGCCGGATCCGGCCCGTTTGAAATGAATAAAACTATTGAAATAAAAGAACGTAGGCTTTTATGTAATGATATTTACTTTGAATTTATATTAGTTCACACAAACACTCCATCCATGCTTTTGTTCCGGCCCTCCGGTCCAGTTTAAGAACCCATTGTGGCCCTCGAGTCAAAAAGTTTGCCCACCCCTGAGTCCAACCCCCTTATCTGAAGATTGGAAAATTAAACCCCAAAATTCTTCATTTGACTTTGGGGATGCTAGTCGCAACCTTTTTCTCAGTCTACTAAATTATGTGTTTTTATATATTGTTTTTATATATTTTATATATTGTTTTTATATATTTTTAGGTTGACCAAAAGTATTAAAATAAGTTGTAATACCTTGATAGCACATTGCTACTTATCAACATGCACTACCTCACAGTGGTTTCCAAACGTTCAAATCAAAGCCAATATCTGTTGAATTTTATAATCTCTGTTCAATACTCAGTTTTTTAAATTGTTTTCTTTATTTGAACATGCTAACTAGAAATACCTGAACCACAAAAGCTCTTTATGTTTCAAAATTTTCTTTACAGAATCATTCTATTTGTGCTATGCATGGCCTTGAGTAGAAATATTTTTTATTGTTGTTTTGTGGTTGCTTTTTAAACCAATAGAAATATTTCCAGAGTCCTGGAAGCCTCCAAGGTAAATGTTTAAAACTTGTGCTTACAGGAGTCTGCCACTATTTTGGTAAATAGTATCTGAAGCATAATTATAAACAAATTTGAACAGCAGGCTAGTTCACACAGAAACTGTTTTATTAATTGAAATGGCTTCACATGTGGCATACTTTATTTTTAGTTTGGCTTAGTTTATGATTAAAAATTACAATTCCAAAGAAGGTTAGATAACAATCTATTGGATAAATACATGCTCTATGGTAAGACACATACTAAATATATCTATATATTTTACTAAATTTACACTGAAATTTTTTGTATCAAAAATCATTAAATCAAATAATTAATGCAACTAGCCATGATAGATAATTTCATTATCTTTAATTAATTATATGGTAAGATTTCTCCTCCTTGCTCTTTTTCCTAAGGGCTTTATTAGACACCATTGATACTCATTTTGTATTGGAAAGAGATTTGTCTGGATTTCCTGATAATTCTGTAAGAACTATAGCACATCTTAGCCATTATTCCTCACGCAGACAGAATTTCAGTCTTAAAAAACACACACACACAGAAAACCCTTTACATACTGTATTTTCAAGTGACTTGAGTTTAATTTTAAATAAATTAAAAATATTTTATTGACTTTAAAGAGGATGAGAGAAATAGAAACATCAGTGGTGAGAGAAAATCATTGATTGGCTGCCTCTTGTACCTCCCCCACCCTACTGGATTTTGAGCCTGCAACTGGCCATGTGCCCTGCCTGAGAATTGAACTAGTGACCTCTTGATTCATGGGTGGATGGTCAACCACTGAGCAACACTGGCCAGGGTAAAATAACTTTTCTACAGGTTTATGTTGAATCTTGCCTTGAGTCTAGAATGCGGAGTAAAGCAAAGCAAAACCATTTTTTTCTGGTCTGGTACCTTTAAAGCTGCCAAAGTGGAAGGACGCACCCCACCAACCCTTTCATTTCTCTTCCTCTTCCTCTCTTAACTATATTCTTAACACCTCCCCTAAAATAGAGAAGCTGAGTTCTGATTGGCTAGACAAATCCATCTATTTCATGTTTACCCTTCTCCTAACTTCCATTTCAATTTCAAGTGCTGGCCCCCCAAATACATGGATGTGGGGTGTGTGTGTGTGTGTGTGTGTGTGTGTGTGTGTGTCTGAAGAGATATGACTTTGGCCTGATCATGAGGAATCAGAAAACTAAAAAAGATGAATTGATGATAATATTCTGAAAGACTCAAATAAATCTGTCAAAGAAACGTGATATTATTATTAATAATAAAAACACACTAAATACCCTTTGTTCTCACATTCAGTTACTGATCTAATAGCAATCAGAATAAAATGTCAGATATTATCCATTTGGACCAAAACAAACAGCATTACAAATTGAAATAAAAATACCTCCTCTTTTTCCTGGGCAAATTTGTCTGATTCATTCATTCATTTTTATTGAATTTATTGGGGTGACATTGGTTAATAAAATTATATAGGTTTTAGGTGTATTTAGCTAAGTTATTGAAGCTTGTTAAATTCCAGTCAGGCATTAAGTGCTAAGGATTCAATGATGAAAGCCAAGGGATATGATACCTAGTACAGTGTTAGTCCTTTTTCTCAAATTTACACTCCAAAACACCATTGAGGATGGTACGATTCTCATAATAAAATCATAATTCCTCATCATAAGTATGTATTTTAGTAATTATGAGTTGCTTTCATCATGAATGGAGAAATGAAAAGTAATAAACTGATAAGTGAGTCAGGTCAAAATAAATAATTTGATATGTTACTTAAAAACCAGAAATATGGTACATCTGCTTTTTAAGCCTCCTTTTTGAAAGACCCTCCTTTCATCAACTTAGAATAGTATCTGAATTAAAATTACATGAGAATGACATTGTAGTGCTGATAATTTCTGAAGCCTATATAAGTAGCATGTGATTGGCAAGACTAGATAAAGAGACTACAGTATAAAACTGAAATAAATGACATTATCTATTTCCTTGATACATTTAATCTAGAAATTTAAAAAATGGTTATAATAAACCTCTACTTCCTTAAAGGACTGCTCACTCCCAACTCTAAGTTATGAACATTGAGATTAGATTCCATTAAAAGTCAATTATCCATATTATATATTTAATCTAAATGTTGTACCCCATTAGAATATATCAAGGCATAAATTTTACTGAAAGAAATGGACCATAACAAATGTGCACAGAATTTTTAAAAAATAGCAAAGGTTATAATTTTAGAATGTTTTAATTTAGTTACTAGCATCTTAAAATGTTTTATTTTTTTAAGCATTATAATTAAGCTTCTGTAAGGTGAGTTGGAAAACATCTTAATCTTATTTTTACTGACCCCGAAGGGAAGACTTTGGTGTACAGTATAGACTCAGGTGCTTATAAAACATGTATCATGCTTTCCTTTTATTCCAAACATCAGACTAAATCCTTACTTAGGGAGGTATCTCAGGGAATAAGAATCCAAAGAGTAATTTAAAATGGATTCTTTACAATACCTATTTGAGAATGAAGCACCAACTATTTATTTTAGTAATTTTATTGCTAATTTCCGTAGAATAATAATTTCCCCAAAGAAGTATTCAATATTTTAATATGCAAATAATTTAACACATGCCTCAATTTTGTGAGGGATGTGTGTTTATTTTCTTGTGCAGTGTAAAGTTTTCTGAACAATGTAGAAAGAGAACCTAGGTAACTAGACTAAGAGACAGAAATAAATATTTTGTTTCTAATAATGAATTTGTGCTAAATTCTTTTTCATATTCACCAAAAACTTTATTGAGCCCAACTATTTGCCTGGCACATAAATATCAATCCATTTCTTGAGTCCCTGCTGTATGTATTGCATTAGTTAATTTCATAGGTAGTTTGTCTTTTCAACAAAAATTTAAACTTTCCAAGAGCAGAACTTTATTTGTACCTTTTTACCTTCTACCAAACTTGGATAACCCAGCCATCCTAGGCAATTTTCCATTCTCTCAACTTTGCATGAGTTTATTCCCTCGAGCCAGAATGTCCTCCAACTGGATAAACACTCATGAGCCTCGTTCTTAACCTACCTGAATCTTGGTGTTTCTGATTCATAAATGAGAACATTCTCATCTTGTCAGTGGTTCTCAGAGTGTGGTCCCCACACCAGCAGGATCAACATCTCCTGAGAAACCATTTAGAAATGCAAATTCTTGGGCCATACCTCAGAAGTAGTGCATCAGAAACTCAGCGGGGCCCAGAAATCTGTATTTTTTTTTATAAGCACTCCAGGGATTTTGATTCACTCAAGGCTGAGAATCACTGCTCTAGTCTATCTGCTACTAGAGCTTTTGTGATGATAAAAAGAGAAATAAAATAATGTCATAGGACTTTGAAGGAAACAAGCAGACGAATAGATTGAGAGCTATGTAAGCATAATTTTAAAATAGGTAAAGGATTGCTTTTAACTTATTTTTCTGTTTATTTCCTTCTTAGTTTGTACATGCATTTAGAGATAATCTCAGCAATGTCAGCAAGCTTGGTGGCATAGTTCAAGCTGTGAGGGTTCAATAAATAGGTCGGTAAACATTGCAAATCAACACAGCTTTTGATGAAATGTCAGGCAAGACAGAGCTTAGCTATATTCGGCTCAGCTTGAACTCATAAACCATTAACTGGCCTCTATACTTCCAGGACAATCTGTCTGATGAATAAAACACAAATAAAAACAATATTTAGGAAAAGATTACTAAAAGGCAAATTATAAGTAAGAAATGGCAGCCACTTAGGTCAAAGCAAATGAAAGGAAAGACTTGCAAAAATGAGTAGCTTTTCTTACAAACCAAGTTATGGGATAGATTGAGATCCCAATACACTTTTCATTGGACAGTCTTTTTTCCTAGTGCATATTCATAATTTTAAAAAGGCTTAATCTCAACCCTTTTAGTTCTGCCTCCCCCCCAAATCTAGCCATTTTCCTTCCTAATGACAGAAAAAACTTGTCAGAAGATATTTGAATTTTAATAAACTTTAGGAATTTAGGAATTAATGTAATTTAATATGTAGTTTGTATAGACCAACAATAAATCTTTCATAGTTTAGACTTTTAGGATATCTTATAATATTTAAAAAAATCAGGTAACATGATTAATCATGGCCCATTTTTGCATTGTTTACTAGCTAGAATTGAACAATAAATGTATAATCTTTAAAATCATTTTTCAATATTTCAGGCAATTAGGAAGCTTGTAATTATTGTTTAAAATCAGTGGCCCAGTTTGCCTCCCAATAAGTTATGCATGTTTGATCATGTCTAAAATATTGCTCATAACACCTTTTACTATTTTCTTCAATAATAAATGTCTTAAAACTATATATATATACATATACATATATACATAAATATATATGTATATTTACAGAGGTTTCTATTGTTAAGACAAAAATTCTTCACATTAGTTTTCTGATGCAGTTATGAATTCAATCTAGGTACTTAAAATTGAATTGGAAGTAGAAATATTGTTTATTAACTACTGTCTGGGCCATTTACATTTCATTTGTTTCTTCACATCAGAAATAATTTGGGAGTTGTGAAGACAAAGTTCATAAAAGCCATAATCCAAAAAGTAGAATTTGGGTTCCACCTCATTTCACTGATTTTTGCATTATCTTATAGGTCATGGACGTCAAACACCTTCCCTCCCTTCCTCACAACAAAAGCCCGTTTAACTTTTAGAAAAAAAAATCATATGGAATAGGAATGATCCAAATTTATCCTAGAGGTTGCAAATAGAGGTTGCAAATTGAGCAAAGGAATCACCTTTGGGGAAGCCTGCTTCTGAATACTTATGGCATTTATCACTCTTCTGAATGGCTTTTGCATTTATCTGCAGCTTTTACTCACCAGATGAGACCTCAGACATTTCAAATTCTGCGGTGCCTTGCTACACCTTCATAGAAAGCTTTTTTCTGATTTCCCTGTTGGTACTTTTCTCTTACACATTCTATGGGATCTGATAAACCTGGAGGTAGAGCCGTAGCGAAGCACAGATAAAGCAGGCATATAATCTCTGACCATCCTCCCTAAAGCAGACAAACGCACAGTCTTTTTGCACCTGTTTCTTCCACTCTGGCTGCCTTGAAAAGCGAGGTTTGGTATTCTTCACAGAAAGATAGGGAGCGTTTTGCAGACACTCCCCTCTCACAGCAATGGTTTCTTCCCTCACAGGCTCAATCTACCTGATTATATTCCCTTCTAATCAGTAACCTCAGTTCCTCTAGTAATAACTGTGCTGCTTGCTTTATGTGGGATTTCTCTGAGACTGAAGCATAAGCCGGAGAGAATTAGAGGAGCTGATTATTATGAGGACACCTGTATTTTTGTCTAGTCTTCATGTGAACTCCACAGCGCACTCATTTATGCAAACTGATGTTATGAAAGAGAAGCAGAAAGGACGCATAAAGAAGAGACGGGACCTACGAAGTTGTGCACCTGTGTAATACCAGGAGGAAAACCAAACTTGAATAATGTCCAGTGTTGCTCAAAACACATTTGAACTTCCTATGAAAATATAAAACTTAAAGTGCTGACATCCAAACATCTTTCTCCAGATATGCCTTTAAAAATCAATCTGAAAATCTGAGACAATCTTAAACCAACTACCAGCCACAATGCAACAGTTAATTCTTCAAGCAAATGGAGATGATTGAAGGTTGAAGCAAAAAGCCATCTATGTAAAACCTGATTTTTTGTAAATAAAAGGAATGATGTAAATCACTTACTCAATATTATACTTTGAAGTTAAACCTTGAATCCTGCTTCTTGAAAGTACAGAACTGTGCCAGCTGTGTGTAATGACTGTTTACCCAGAGCATGAGATTGAAGTGGATTTTCAGATTAAAAATAAAACTCTTAAGTACGTCAATCCCCATCTGATCAAAGCACATAAACTATTTTTTTCAACTACTCCTTTAACAATATACCCAAGTAATGCTGCAGTTCTCCCAGTTTTCTTTAAAGAGTAAATTGTTAGAATGAGTGAAGTTTGTATAAAGAACCCTGGAATCAGAGTTAGGTTTTTCCTCATTTTCACTACACAGGGCCTGGCAAGCAGTAAGTGCTCAACACGTATGTATATAAAGTGAACAAAAGTATACAACATAAAGTGTCATTTCCCTTTATATTTTTAAAAAATATAAAATAAGTCCTGTATTTATTTTATTTTAAAATCAGCCACAATTTCCCAACACTCCAAAGTAAATGAAATGCTACTGTTTTCTTTACCATAAAATGTTATAGTAACATAACATTATACATTATAAAAATTATAAATTATGTGTGCTGTGCTGGAAAGAAGTTAAAATGCAACTGATTTTTTTCCTTGCTCCTTTTTCAATTCTCAATTTCCAGATGTGGAAGTTTCATTTGAATTTCATTTGGAGTAAACAGGAGGTGTTGGTTGGAGAAAGCTCATTAATTGTACCGTATCCCCTTGCCTACAAAGAGCATTGCATCCAAATTACAGAAGAACTAAAGAAACCTTGTGGAATGAGTATATAATTAGCAGTGCTGCTAAGTGAATGGAAATGGAGGTTGCCTAACTTAATTAACTGTAATCATTACTCATTGTCGTCCTGCTTAGAAAGATTACTTGAGGGTATTTCTTCTGAGGTATCCCATTAGACATTTCTACATCCCTTAATGTGAAAATGATTACACTACAAAGAAAGGATGGCCATACCCTTTCAATCAGATGTAAACTTTACTGAACAAGTTAGTTCCATGTCTTAGGTCAGGTAGCAGAACAGCAACAGTACAAAAACATTTTGTGGGATGAAAGAGAAATTAAGAAAGAAATAGATAATTACAGAAGTTAGTGGCTTGAAGAGACAAAAGGAAGTCTATATATGATGTTCTATAAAGAAAAGAGCTCTGGCTGAGGAGGAGGGAAATAACAGATTAAGATCTAAAAGGGAAAATGGAAGATAACGATGAATAGGTGGCTTTGTATGATTAAGTTGAGCACAATCGCACAACAATGCAGGGTGCCCAAGGTACCTTCAAGGACATTGTGGTGAAGGATTGCTTTTCTAGGGCTTATTCTTTTAGAACAGTGGTTCTCAACTGTGGCTGCACATTAGAATCACCTGGGAATCTTTTAAAAATCCTGATTTCTGGGCCTCATCCTCCGGAAATTCTGTTTCTTTGTTATGGGGTGGGGCCACAACATTAGTAACAAAGAAACAGAATTTCCGGAGGATGAGTCCCAGAAATAAGGATTTTAAAAAGATTCCCAGGTGATTCTAATGTACAGCCACGGTTGAGAACCACTGTCTTAGAAGAAGACAGTTGCATTTGGGAAGCATTTATTCTTTTGAATTAATGAAAATCACCTGTACTTCACAGCTACAAAGAACTCTAATACCAGAAGGAGTGCCTGTGATGGTGGTGGTCACTGACCGTGTTTTGCTTCATCTGCCCTCTGTCCACCAGTGCTGAAAAAGATCACAGTAACTCTGTCTGTTAAGAGGAACTTAATGTTTCCTGAGTATCTTCACTGTTCTAGAAATTACGTGAAGAGCTTCTAGTATTGTAGTTCAAGAATCTCCCTAGCAAACCTGCAATATCATCAAGCTCATTTTACAGGCAGGGAAACTGAAGCTCAGAGAGCTACCCAGAGTCATCTAGTTAATTATAAATGGCTAACAATCCAGCTGTGCCTGACTCCCCCAGCCCAGTATTAGTATGCTTCAAAAGTTAATGTGCCTACCCCTATGTTCATTGCTGCATAATTTACAATAGCTGATAAATGGAAGCAACCTAAGTGTCCATCCATAGATGAATGGATAAAGAAGATGTGGCACATATATACACTGTAATATTACTCAGCCATTTAAAAGAATGAAATCTTGCCATTTCCAACAGCATGGACCTAGAAGTTATTATGCTCAGTGAATTTGTCAGTCAGAGAGAAAGACAAAGACCATATGATTTCCCTTATATGTGGAATCTAAACAACAACAAAAGAGAAATTTCATTAGAAGCCTTGGGAAGTATGAGTTATTATCATCTGCAGACTCATAGAGATACAGGGAACATATTCATGGTTGTTAGATGGGAAGGGAGCTGGGGGGATGGGTGAAAAGGTGAAGGGATTAAGAAGTACACATTGCCAGTTATAAGAGCAGTCAGGGGATGTAAAGTACAGCATAGAGAATATAGTCAATCATCTATATATAAAAAAGGCTAATGTACAAAGTGTCCCCTCAGGAGTTCGACTGGGAGACTGAAAGTTTGATCGACTGCTATGATGTGCACTGACCACCAGGGGGCGGCGCGGAG
>NW_006289235.1:1830955-1838290 GCF_000327345.1 Myotis davidii
CATCTGGTTGGCCGTTCAACCAATCAAAGTGCAATATGCTAATGATATGCTAAGGCCGATCAGCCGTTTGCTATAACGTGCAGTGACCACCAGGGGGCAGATGCTCTGACTGGTAGGTTAGCTTGCTGCTGGGGTCCGGTCGATCAGGACTGAGCGAGATGGGCCGGACATACCCTGGAACCCTCCCATTCCCACCCTGGCTGGCGAACCTCCCGTGACCATCCTGGCCCCAATCGTGTACCAGTGGGGTCTATTGGCCTGGCCTGCGCCGTCTCACAATCCGGGACCCCTTGGCAGATGTTGGAGAGCTGGTTTCAGCCCAATTCCACAGGCCAGGCCTAGGGATCCCACTGGTGTATGAATTTGTGCACTGGGCCTCTAGTACTGTAATAACTATGCATGGAGCCAAATGGGTACTAGACTGATCACTTCATAAGTTATACAAATGTCTAATCACTATTTTGTACACCTGAAACTAATATAATATTCTATATCAACTGTAATTGAAAAATAAAAAATAAAATGAAAAAAGTTAATGTGTATAAAACTTACCTGGATGCCTTGCTGAGTGGTAGATTCTGATTCATTAATTCTAATTGAGACTCTGAGATTCCACATTTCCCACAAAATCACAAGTGGGGTTGCTGCTGCTACTGGTGGTCTTTGGACCACACACTAGGTAACGAGGCTTAAGCTACTGGTTCTCAAATTTTGCTGATATCAGAATCATCTAGAGAGGTTTTGAACCTCTTAATGCTCAAGCTGCCCTTAATATCAAGAAAATCAGAATTGCTCAGTGTGAGACTCCAGAGATTCTAATGTGCAGCCAAGTCTGAGAATCTGTGCCCACAGACCAGTTGTTTTCAAATTAGGTGTGGGTCAGAATCAATTGAAGAGTTAGTTCGGAACACAGCAGCCAAAGTTCTTTAAAGCAAGGATAGGGCTTTGGCCTTTGCATTTTTACCTAGTTCTCCAGGCAATTCTGAAAGCCACTCCGGAGACCACGCTCTTTCAAATCAGTCAGCTGTGTATTTTCATGAAGAATCTCAGGTTTGATGAAACATCTTTCCAGCTAAAAATTCCTGAGCCTCACAAACCAGAATATCCCCAGTTACAGACATTTTATTAACATATTATTTTACGATTATCAGCATAAAATGTAAACTTGCATTGTACACTCATGCAATATGTTTTGCTTATTATAGTTAGGTGCACATTAATTATATTACTTTATTAGTACTTCAGTAATTATATTACTTTGTTAGTACATGTTTAACTTATAGAACATTTGCTTTATGCCCAGGGTAGTTACATAATTAAAAATAATTGATTTTGAAAGGGATAAAGTAGTAAGTTGAAATAAATACCAAATAAATAAAAATGATCCCCACTTCAGAAGTGATCCTCAACTCCCCTTCCATGGCTTGTGAAGATAGGGTCATTTTGACTAGTGACACATTTTGGCTTCAGGGGAGTTGTAGCATGAGTGTTGTCAGATTGTATCTCATTAGACATTTTTATTGGCAGTGAAAGGAAAATGTGAGCATATTAGAAATGTAATTAGTGGAGTACAAATTTTATTTCCTTACATCTTCTAAGAGAACATACTTATAGAAAATATCCTTTGGATTTTCTCCTTAACATTATTTTAGAATGCTCAGCTATTAGTTTCAATGAGGAGAGCCAGGGCCAGTGCTTATGGCTCTGGTACTGTGCCTTGCACGAAAGTGCTTGAGGAAGGGGGATAAGTAGGGGCTAAAATTCATCACCACACTCCATCCACTCACCTCTCCTTATGACCCTGGCATAAGGCAGAGACGGACTGGAAATACCATGCTTTATTAAAAAATTGGTTCTCCTGTGAGTCAGGGTTGTCCTTTGTGTAGTTTTCAGGTACCATGTAAGCTACTAGAAGCCCTGGGGACAGCAAGTTGTGACAGAACATGTTTGTGGTTGCAGTCGGAAGGCATTAGGAACTAATTTAATAACCTAGTGCAGTGGTCGGCAAACTGCGGCTCGTGAGCCACATGGGGCTCTTTGGCCCCTTGAGTGTGGCCACGAAGTTTCAATCACACTGTATGTGTGTGCCCACATGTGGTATTTTGTGGAAGAGCCACACTCAAGAGGCCGCAGTTTGCCAACCACTGACCTAGGGCAACTTATTAAAACTGTTGACATTACTAGGCTTTCCATCTATAAAATAATGTGGCAACATGTCATAGAGATTCACAGGTCACGCTGTGGAGTCTAAGCCGATCTACTAGTGCTTGAATTCTAATTCAGCTACTTACTAGCTATGAGAATTTGGCATGCCATTTCAGCCACGACTTCATCATCTGTAAAATGGGCATAATATTAATTCCAGTTTCCTAAAAGTATTTGTTTGGATCAACTTCAAGGTATGTAGCACAGTTCCTGATGCAGAGTTAGTGCTAAATACATAGTAGCTGATATTTATCAACAACAATCAGAAGATGATAATGACTCACATTTCCCAAGGCTTCAGATGACATTAAATCAAATGATGCATATGAAATAAGCCTTTGAACTAAAAAACATCATGATGGTTTTTTGAGATGGGTTGTCTTCCTGTTAGTATTGTGCGTTTTCTATAACTTGATTTAAAAAAAAAATAGTAGTAGTAAGTAAGCAAGGAGTAGAGCTGCAAAAGATCTGTCTATATAATTGTTCTGAGAGGCTAGACTCCTATTGAGAGTTGGAGACAAACTTAATGCCTATAGATGATAGTATGAACCTTAATATACAATACATGGGGGAACAATGTGAACTCTGAATGCACAGATCTAAAACTAGAACTTCAATAACCTGGCGAAGTACTGACTAAATTGGAAGTAATCCCATTAAATCT
The DNA here is from genome assembly GCF_000327345.1 of Myotis davidii. Taxonomy (NCBI): domain Eukaryota; kingdom Metazoa; phylum Chordata; class Mammalia; order Chiroptera; family Vespertilionidae; genus Myotis; species Myotis davidii. Next base: position 1,833,825 of record NW_006289235.1, read on the forward strand.
TTGTCTCTGGAGTTATTATTCCCGATAATCACATTTTTAAAACTACCACCTTGAAAATTGTGTTCCTGAAGTTGCCTCCAAGTAGCAGTAAGCTTCCATCTCTGATTACAACAAGAAAAAAATGAGACCAGCCTGTAAACACATTATCCAGTACAGTGCCTGGAAGTGCAAGCTGGAAGGCTTTACAACTCAATGGAAGTCAATTTAAAATAAGAGGTTACAGAGCTTTCTCTACAAGAGTAAATGATCCCAGCCATAATTGTTCTGCAGCAACCTTGGAAGGTATACTTTTATTCCAACTGTGCTATGATTTTGGCTTATTTCTGAGGGAGGAACTTTAGTTGTTAAGTTCATGGAAAGCCAAGTCCTTTGAAGCTCTTCAGCAGCTTCTTTACAGTTTCTATAATCACATTACTGGGGTTATCTAGGTTTACTTAGGATTTTGAGCACAATTCTTCATGGTCCATTTATTTTTTTAAAAAATATTATTACAGTTTACAATCAATATTTGTCTGTATTAGTTTCAGATGTATAACAAAATGGTTAGGAAATCATGTACTTCAGAATGGTCCCGCTGATGCTTCAAGTACACACCTGGCCCCATTCATAGTTATGATATTGTTGACTATATTCCCTATGCTGTACATTTATTTTTAAATATTGTTCTTTCCCTTTGATTTCATGTCCTTCCATTGGAGCTATAGTAAGTTCGAAGAAAAAAAAAAACATAATGACACACACAGGATACAGGATTATTTGCTTTTAGGAGTCAAACAGGTGAAAATCTACCTGGTTGCTTGTGGGTGATCCGTGTTAATTTTCACAACTAATGACCAAAAAATCTTTTTTAAAATTGTATTTAAAGAATTTTTTTCACATAAATCTCACCGCATGGAACACCTCCAAGTGTTAAGCTCTCATATAAACATGAACATCTGGAATACCTTGAACCAACACGGGACCTACTATTTCACTTAGCCTCCTTTATAAAACAGAGCTCAGATCTACCCTCCTGTAGCTTTAAGCTTTTCTCAGTTAACTGAATAATGAAATCTTGAGGGACACCTTTAAATCCAGCAGAAGCAAAAACCTTCCCCACTGATAAGCAAAAGGATATTTCTGGAAACAAAACCCATCAACCTATACTTTAGGAGGTATATATCTAACTCAGCCAGCTTTCAATTAAGTGCTAGTCAGTAACCCCTTAAGGCAACACCAAGGTTTTGGTGTAAAATAAACAAGACCACAGACTTATTGCAGAAGATCCAGTCTCAGAGAATGGTCTGCTTATCACTTGGCCGTAAAATAATTTAGAAAATTCCTAGAACATTCAAAGCTTTAATACTTCCAAGTCCTGAAAACAACTATTTGTTAAACCCCTTAATTTATATATGAGACTGTTAGCCAACAACATGGAGTGTTCTGCTTATAATCAGCATGTGGTTAATGGCATGCTATACATTGCATTGCCTATATAAGCACAATGTCCTATATGGTATTGAACATCACAAAATCCTTAGACATTATGAAAATCAATCCAGTTAGGCAGAAGTAGCTCTGGCCTTTACAAATCCTCATATGTATAATTGTGTCATATATATCTTCTTAAAACACAAATTTCCTCATATCACCTACCCTGGTTATTATAACCATAACCCTTGACTAGACAGTTTCCATCCATTGTCGAAACGTCATCACTTGCCATTCATTCCTCAACACACTAGTCTGACTTCTACTGAAACACACTGTTTTATAAGGATCTTGGTCCATTAGTGTAAAAGATATTTAGAAATAGAAAGACTGGCTTTACAGCTTCCTATTCCCTAGGGCCTCCTAGCACTGTTCCTGGAACATAGTTACTATACAGAAAATATTTCCTGCATGCTTCATTTTGATATGTACACCATGTCCAATACCTGCTTATTTAAATAAATATTAAAGTAAAAACTTATACTCATGAAAAAAATTGGAAGCAAACTATCAAATAGGAATTAAAATAATTCTGGTACATGCAATTGATATATTTATAGGCAATCAATAAAAATCATTCTTAAACAATATTTAAAGACATTGGTAAACATGATATATTAAAGAACTAAAAGGAGCTTACAAATTATATGCATAATACTAAGAAGGCATTATCAGTTGATTGATTGGTTTTATGGAGAAGAGGAAGGGAGATAGAGATAGAGGGATAGAAACATCAAAGAGAAATATTGATTGGCTGCCTTCTGCACACCCATGAAGAATCAAGCCTGCAACCCAGTCATGTGCCCTGACCAGGAATCAAACCAGTGACCTCCTGGTTCACGGGTCGATTCAAGCACTGAGTCATACTGGCTAAGCAAGGCACTGTTTCTTAGTGGTTGTAAAACTGTGCTCTGAGCTGACTGCCTGCCTGGTTTAGAATCCTGTCTGCATTTCATACTGGCACAGTGATCCTTAATGTGTTATTGCATCTTATTATTATATTGATTTCCTCATTTTAAAAATGGTATAATAATAGTACTTATCTAATAAAACTTTTGTGAGGCATAAATGGGCACTATTTAACATATAAAGTCATTAAAATGCATGGTGCACATAAAATGCTCAATAAATGTTAGCTATCATTGTATAGTTCTCATTAAGAATATATGTAACAAACAGTTAACAGTGGTTATTCCTGAATTGTAAAATTATGGGCAACTATTAGTTTCATGGTGTTTCTGTATTCTACTCTGGACAGAGAGCACACATTAATTTATATTGTAAAACAAAATTCTGCTCCCTCCTAAATATGCAAAATGTTTACAGAAGGTTATATAAGTAAGATGCACACATAAGTAAGGGACTCACCCTTGGGGGCTAAAAATAAGAACTACCAGCATCAGAAGCAGCATGCTGCCTGTGAAATAGTAGGCAGTGATTCTCAAATTATGCTGTATTTCATTAAGAATAAGAATTTTCAAGTTTCCACATATATATTAAAATTGTAAACATATATATTTTGTTCATTAGATTCCACATATAAGTGAGATCATATTAACCTTTTAAGACCTTTTTAGATGCTATTTCATATATATACTTATGGAAAACACACACCCTTGTAGAAATATCTTTACTATAATTCTTCACCTTATTTATAGGAATTGACTATGGGAATCTAATGAACAATCTAATCTAAGGAGTGGTTTGCTTCCTCCTTCCTCAAAGTTCATAAGAAGTAAAATTAATGCTATTTTTCAGTTCTCTCCCAAGAATATTAGAATCAATTGGGACAGTAGGAAGAGAAAATATACAAAGTAAGCTAGGTTTTCTTTCTGTAATTAATTATTTTTCTATTTTTTTTCTTTTCCACCCCTACCCCAGGCGCTCACAACCCCATTGTCTGTATCCACAGGTTATGCATAGATGCATTCAAGTTCATTGGTTGATCTCTTTCCACCAGCCCTCCCCTGTCTACCCTCTGAGGTTCAACAATCTGTTCATGCTTCTATGTCTCTGAGCTAGGTTTTCCAACCACTTTAACTTAATATGAAAATTGTTAGTCTAACACAATGAGTGGCTGAGAAAACATCACCAGAAGCATATAAGCATAAAATAAAAATGTTTTGCTTTTTCTTAGCGGTGGGAGAAGATGATAGGAGAGAAGTGAGCAAAAGTGAGAGTCTAGCCCTAAGTTTTCCTAGCAAAAAAAACACATTAAAAGTGAAATAGAAGATAAAAAAATTTGATGGAATATAGTAGCATTGAAACTCAATTATTATTTTAGCATATTTGGTCTGCCCTTAGCATCCAAGTAAGCCCCAACTTTGTTCATAAATTAAACCATAGTATTTCTTACTGCTTTTTTATGAATTGCTCTCTTTTGCTGGATATATGTCTTTGAGGGCAAAAACTGTGCCTTCACCTTTTTAAAACAATTCAAAAATAAATTTTATTTTTAATTACAGTTGACATACAATATTATATTAGTATTAGGTATACACCCAATAATTAGACATTTGTATATGTATGAAGGGATCACTCCAATAAGTCTAGTACCCATCTAACAGCATACATAGTTATTACAATATTATTGACTATATTCCCTATGCTATACTTTACATCCCCATGACTATTCTGTAACTACCTATTTATAAATCTTAATCCCTTTACCTTTTCCACCCAGCCCCCAAACTCCCCTCCTATTTAGCAACCATCAAAATATTATCTGTATCTGAGTCTGTTTCTGTTCTACTTTGTTTTTAAGATTCCACATATAAGTGAAATCATATGGTATTTATCTTTCATATTAACCTTTTAAAGACATTTTAAGATGCTATCTCACAATTTTATATATAAATGATGTGCCTATACCTTTTTATATAACTAGCAGTGCCTGTATAGGTAAATGCTCAAGAATTTCTTGATGAATAATATGTATTCAGTAAATGAGGCAAAACGAAGTGACTTTCTTTTGCAATGAACTAAGAGAAGCAGGA
>NW_006289235.1:1838319-1877186 GCF_000327345.1 Myotis davidii
AAAAAGTAGAATGAGATAGAAGAGAAAATGAATGAAGGAATAGAAGTTAATGATTTCACATAGGATTTTTTATCAACATCAATAATTCTAATTCCTACGTAGCACTGTTGACAAACACAGTGGGTTACATTCATGGAAAAGTTTTGTTTCTAAAGCATCAACACAATGAAAATAATCAAGATGGTCCTTAATATGTGATAGGCATTGTTCTCGCATTTATTAGCTCACTCCTCACAACAACCCTATGAGGTAGGGACTATTATTAATACTATTTTATAGATGAGGAAACTGAGGAAAAGAGAGGTTAACTGACCTGCTCAAGAGTACAGAAATAAGATGAAAAGTTGTTGGATTTCAATCCCAGAGCCTTGGCTTTGAGACTCCCCTTTTAACCATTATATTCTTGCCCCCCCTCCCCCAATCTTTCCAACTTTTTATTATAAAAAGTTTCAAATGCACAAAAAAGTCAAAACTATGGTACAATTATTTTTTTAAATTTTTTAAAGATTTATCTTTATTGTTGAAAGTATTACAGATGTCCCCTCTTTCCTTTCTCCCATTGATCCTCTCCTCCCTACTCCCTCCCCTTCCCCAGGCCTTCACTGCACTATTGTCTGAGTCCCTGTGTTTTGCATATATGCATTAAGTTCTTTAGTTAATCCCTTCCCTCTGAGGATTTTCAGTCTGTTGCATGCTTCCATGTCTCTGATCTATTTTGTTTGTCAGTTTATTTTGTTCATTAGATTCCACATATAAGTGAGATCATGTGACATTAAGCCAGAGAAAGACATACCACTATATTCTTTTTTTTTTTTTTATCCACTGAGCCAAACCGGTTTCGGCATACCACTATATTCTTAAACACTTATGCTATATTGTCTCCATTGACCCAATATCTCTTTGCAAAGTCCCTTAAGCTAGACAGAATAAATATTACCATTACCTATTTGACAGGAGAAACGTCAAACACAGGTAACGGCCCTCATCGCAGCTATTTATTGGCAGTCAAACTTCCATTTCGAATTAGTTAATTGACGTTCATACAGCAACAGCATTCTCCTATCCCTAATTTCCAGTGTTTGTAGGCTATACAACTGGAAGGAGACATCAACACAACTCACCAGCTTAAATGTCAGGGATGCTGCTCATTGCCTTAACTCTTTCTGTGTATATATTCTTCCCCCAATTCCTTAGTCCATTCTCTCTTCATTTTACTGATTTTTTTGGAGAAAGGTACAAATTTCCCTTTTTATTTTATTCAGAAATTGATTATTGTCATGTCAAGGCCTCCTTTGTTAACCGCCCCCCTTTATAGCTCTTATTCAGCATTTTTACTGGTACTCATATTTTCCTCTTTCTTGCTGGCTTCTGTCATTGGCTTGTTGCTGTTCCTTGTTCTTTGATGTTTCCTATATCTAACTGTTCCCTTTTTCACCTCTGCTTTCTGCCACATTTATCCCTCTGCTGTTATGTGTTTCTCATTTCGGAAGCTGACAACTAAAGAACTAAAGGGACAGTATCATGCCACATCATGTTTCTCTGGCTTACTCATGAAATCACAAGCAGCCTCTTGCCCACATAAAATGTCTTGTCTGAGTTAGAAGATAAACAGCCTTTAGGGAGGCACTTACTTTGTATGAATGGCGACCTTTGGACTCCCAGCTCCTTCCAGTGCCTATTGGCTTTAAGAAACAATGATTCTGTTTGATTTTTTAAAGGGCAGAACAAGGGCCATATAGATCATGTTTCTGCTATCAATAGTTAAGAGCTATTGCTGGGTCCTGAAAGCATCATGGATGCATTCCTGAGTCAAAGGTCAGTATATATCATTGATTAGGTCTTGGGATGGTGTCCTGAAATGTTGTTTAATGTCTATGCGTTCTAAGTGGGCTTGCTCAGCAAGCAGATCCTCAGTATATATGGTAAGTAGGTAATTTGATTCTAATGTTATGCATGCTAGTCTCAATATTTTAGATCGTTTTTGTAATGGAAAATGTGTACTTTGAGCTTTTGTCTTAGTCAAAGGTTAATAAGGGAAGAAGAGAAAGGCTTCCAGCAGGCGATCTAGGTTTTTCCGAATAGTGCAAAGATGTTCAGGAGTAAGAAAAAGTGCTGTTTTAAATGGATTCTTTTAGATTCTAATTTAGACATAACATTTTAGTGGAAATAACCTAAAATGTATACAGACACTTGGATATTTTCCTCATCTCCGACAATAACTACTGCGACCTTGGATAAACCACCCCATTTTCTGACCCTCCGTTTTCTCATCTATAAAATAAGGGAGTTGGACTACATAGCTTTTAAGGTACCATCTAGTTTTAATACTCTATTTTATATCCATTTACTTATCCAACACTGCCCCTGAAAAACATACATTTATACAATTACAGCTCTGAACTCTCAGGACTCCATTTAATAGATTTTCCTGACACAACCATTGTACTATACTGCTAATGGGCACTTTCCCCCGAGATAAGTCAGCTATCCTGCAAGCACTAATGGAAGTGACCCTGAAAGGTTTTCCAAGAGGAATTAAGAAAACATGGCAAATAAAAACAAACAAAATATCAAACAAAAAAATCAAACAAAAAAATCTAGCTGTGGCAAAGAGAAAATATATCTACACCAAGTTCTGATTTGCTGGTGGTTACTGATAATAGTAACTGGAGATATCTATCAATGCACAGATACTGCTATCTTTTCCCCTAGGTAATGATAATAGTAATTGGAAAGTATCATACATACTAACTGCGTGCTGTACACCCTTTAAGCGATATTAATCTTTCCAGCAAACCTACAAAGTACTATCATTACTTATTTTAAAAATAAAGAGGGGCTGAAAGAGGCTAAGTAACTTGCCCACGGTCACTGTTACTAAATAGCAGCACTGAGATTTGAACTCAAGCTGTCAAGCTGTCTCCAGAATCTATACACTTAGAAACCACCTCTTATAGTATGGTTGTGTTCATCTATTTTCTCATTTGCCTGTCTACTGTGAAACTAAAAGCAAGATTTCTTAGAAGACCTGTTGGAATCAGAAGTACAGTCATAGGTTACAGAGTCTAGCAAACTTTAGTAGCCTAAAACCTGACTCAGTTCTTCTGAGTAATATTCTCAGAGTGATTACATATGTCCTGATGTTCTTTCCAAATATATGTTATCTGTATGAACCAAAGGGGCTGGCTTATGCACTCAAAGTGCAAGACTAATACTATAAATACATATAGAACACAAATGAAGATTGGCCATATAGTATGACAGTTTAAAATTTTAAATTATCTAGTTTTCCAAAGTCATAAAGAGCTTCAAATAACTTAAAGAGGCTTAATTGATATTCAGCATGATTGGAGAACTGGACTTGTGCAAACTTTACCAAGGAGACTTGATAGAAACCCACTAGTCAGAGTTTTCACAGGTTGTATGACACTGCTTTCACTTTCTTTACAATGACATCCAAGTAAAAATGTGTAGTTTCAACAAACTCCATACCTACCTCATTGTTGTCTAGGGCAGCAAAATAAGCAAGCAGTGAATTCACCAAACCAGTAACAGTGAGTATCATTTAAGCAGTGCACACATCCCACAAGTGTCTCACAACACAGGAAATTAATTTACTGCCATGAAAACACAACTTTTAATTACCCAATACTGGTACCTAAAAATCTCATGTTGTGTATACAAATTTGCACACAACCCCAGACACATTTTTATAGCAAAAACATAAAATTCTCAAACTGACATGTCTAAATATTTCTTAAATAATACTTTCTCTAAGGTGAAATCTGGTCAGAAAATGTAAATGTAGGCCTTTAAATCAGTGAAAAATGCCCACTAGTTATTTTCCCCCAAAGGTCTAGAACGCCCAGTGTAGGCCAAGCCAGGCAGACCTTTCTTTTAAAAAATATATTTTATTGATTTTAGAAATGAAGAGAGAGGGAGAGAGAGAGAAACATCAATGATGAGAGAGAATCACTGATCAGCTGCCTCCTGCATGCCCCCTACTAGGGATTGAGCCTGTAACCTGGGCATGGGCATGTGCCCTTGACTGCAATGGAACATGGGACCCTTCACTCTACAGGCAGGTGCTCTATCCACCTAGTCAAACTGGCTAGGGCCCCAGTAGTCATTTTTTACTAAAAATTGCAGTGATTTGAGCAAGTCTTCACCATCCAATGTCATCTAGCAAGCATAGAGCTTCTGTGTCAAATAGACCAAAGAAAAAAAATTAAATTATATAACTAATTCTTGGATACTCCCCCCACTAACCACAAAGCCATCCTCTAAATAGTTCACAGCATCCACCAAAGAAATGAAAGTGGACTTTGCACTCCTTAATTTGCCACCTTTCAAAGATAAGGTTAATCGAATTAACTTAACCATAAAGATGATTATAAATTGAATGCTGTATCCTTAGATGTCTGAGGTAATTTAATACATTTCAATAAATATGAGGTTGGGACACATAAAAGCAAAATTTATGGTACTAATTTAAACAGTATCTGTCCACATCTCTTCTGCATGCTACAGTATAGCCCTTGAAGTGTATCACCACACAAATATTGTTGATGGAAAGAGATGGGGCTCCCAACTTTTCTATAGAAATTGGAATCAAATAGTCAATATGATTTTGGGAACATCATATGAAATAAAATAGCCATATCCAAGTTATTCATCTATAAAATATTTTAAAATATCAATAGAGGCAAATACATAAATAAAAGTTAATCACAAGAATAGTAACCTAATGGTGATTATTTTTATCATCATAATCATCAAGGTTAGATTCAGAAACAAGTATTTTTTGTCTCTTTACTGAGTATTTTAATAGAGATATATCTTATTTTTTCTTTGTATTTTCGTATATATTAGCTAGCATACAACATAAATTTAATTTTTATTTTATATTGATTTTGAGAGAGAAAAAACATCTATTTGTTGTTCCACTTACTTATTTTTATATATTTTTATTGATTTCAGAGAGGAAGGCAGAGGGAGAGATAGAAACATCAATGATGAGAGAGGCTCATTGATTGGCTGCCTCCTGCACGCTCCCCTACTGGGGATTGAGCCTGCAACCCAGGCATGTGGCCTTGACTGGAATTGAATCTGGGTCCCTTCAGTCTACAGGCCAATGCTCTATCCACTGAGTCAAACTGGCTAGGGCTTGTTACACTTATTTATGCATTTTTGGGATAATTCTTGTCCGTGCTCTGACCGAGAATTGAATCTGCAACCTTGGTGTATCAGGATGATGCTCTAACCAACTGAGCTAACTGGCCAGGGCATAAAGTTAATTTTGAAGTTAGAATTACTGTCTTGTCATTAATATTATTGTTTTATAAAGAGAAAGGCACTGATGATTGTTATGCGATTGATATTGGATATTACTGAAACTGTGCTACTTTTCTTATATCTTACCAAGTAATTATTATAATTATATGTATAAGGAAATTGAGTCTTAGAAAGGTTAAATAGTTTAATATCAGGCTGCTAGAAAGTGAGTGAAATTTAAATTATTTCAAAGCTTACGCTAAGCTTATTCTTTTTTCTTATTTTATTTTTCTTTATTGTTGAAAGTATTACCGATGTCCCCCCTAGTTCCCTCCTATGACTCCCCCCTCTCCACTCCCGTCCCCTCCCCAGGCCTTCACCCCACTATTGTCTGTGTCCATGGGTTATGCATATATGCATATAAGTTCTTTGGTTATTCTTTTGACTTCTGCATATTATCTTCCCATAGGTGGAGAATAATATAACACAGTGTCCCAACACTAAAGTCCTTTTAGTCCTTATGTTAAGAGTTGAGGGCTGATGATAACATTGGTAAGAACACTATTGTCAAAGCCCTTATTGTTGATAGTTTTAATAAAAGAGAAAATGCCTTTGATATTTCTCTTTTATGTAGTATCTCATATTTTGTTTATATCCGTGATCTATATGTTTGGCTCTTAGAAAATTAACCAAATGATAAAAGGTTTTTTTTTTGTTTTTTTAGTATTAACTCCATCTAACTGTGTACACTCAGGGTTAGCAGCCTTCCAAAGAATTTATTTAATACCAGTTTTCAAAAGTAAGCAAAGAAATGCAATCTGACACCAAAACAAATTAATATGAAAACTAGAAAAAATCTGATATCTCAAGTTTTGAATCTAAAAAATGAAAGATATTAGCAATTTGTTTTCTATTAAATAAATTCTTCTTTGTTATTCCCGGAAAACTCACCATTTCTTTCCTCACAGATTAAGAAAGAGTGAGTTTTCCTGAAGCCTCAAGGTACCACCATCAATGCTTTAAAACTATTGTCTATTTCCCCAGTCTATAGGTAATTGACAAAATAATAGTATAGTAATATTTATTTAATTCTAACCATGTGTTAGACGATATGCTAAGTATTATTCATGCTTATGCTTATGTATAATACTGTGGTCTTATATTGAAACCAGGAATAGTTAGATGGATTTGCATTTTGATTTAAATAAAAATTCTAATAAACATAATTATTTTAAATATGTATGGATATAAAAATGCATGGAAATGCTTGATTATTTGATCTAACATTATATTTCTTTGATTCATAACATGCATTTCATTCTAGAAATCAAGATTATTTCAAAAGGAAGGTTCAGAATGGTGCCTGGCACATTCCCCTATTTAATAGCCCTGATAATATTTATAATTATGAGTGGAATAAATTTTATGGATTAGTAAATATTTAAATACATTTTTAAAATTATGAAAGCACTAATTTAAGCGAACTTTTTGGAGGTCCAATACAAGCAATAGTATGCAATTTTTAATTACAATAATGTACACTAGGGAGTTATATTTGAAATGACTAAATTTTGGTGTCCGGATGTTCTTGGCCTTTGCTCATATGATTCACTACACCTTCTAGGCATGCAATTATTTCTTAATACCTCACAACCTGTCATGCAGTATGCCATTCCTTAAATGAGAATTGGTTTCAAGTATAATTATATACTTAGATCTTAATTTTAATAGAATCATCAACCAGTAATTTCTGATGGGCAAAAAGTATAAATTTTACCATTTAAAATAGATTTTTCTTTCTGTAATAAAACCCAAATCCTCATATTCTATTCATAACGAGAATGATCAGTCAAGATCATTTGACTCCTATAATTAAAAGTTAAAAAATGTCCGACTTAAAATTCAAACTAAAATCCAAAGCTGTATGTTAAAAGTTTGTATTGCATTTGTTTTACTGCGTCTGCCACAAAATGCACCAAAAAGTCTTTTATAGATATTCAGATGAACTTCTCCAGTAGAAATTAAGAGGGAATATAGCTAATCTTGGGCTTTTATTGGTTTGATTACCATTTCAACTTTAAATGGCTGTATGATAATTAGCGGGTGTGAAACAACCAGTTCTCTCAAGGGGCAATTGCCTTTACTGAAAAACAAAATTTTGAAAGAAGCTCAGTAAACTCTAAGAGACAATCAGTTCAATCTTACATACCTCCTTACCATAGTTTTAAGTGGAGCAGATGTGCTAAAAAGCCAGTGAGAAGATGGGTAACATTTCTTAGGGCTCAAGCAGGAAAATAATCTCTAACACCTGACTGCCCATATTTTTCACAGTGATTTATTGCAGTGTATAATCTACACAGGCATCCCAGTCTGGTAATATTTCATATCAGAAAAATATTTAAAAGCTTAAATTATAATAAAACGAAAATGTGAAAGTGATGGATTTTGTTTAGAAGTTAGAGAACAGATGAAAAGAATATGCATTCTAGAAATTAAAGTGTGTTTATAATTACGCTATGTTCAGTTGAATATTCATTCCCATACAGTATACTACACGTTTATAATTTTAAATGTTTGGCCAGAAAGACGAGTAATAATTACAAACTAGGATAATGTGAAATAAAGAGAATAAATGGAATTATGACAGAATCTTTCTTAATAGATCTCCATTTACCTGAATGTTTTGGATAAACCAAAACTCTGTTAGATTTCCTAATGGATCAAGATGGTTAACCAGAAGGCTACTATTAGAATTGAAATGTATGCTTTGTTGGACTAATGATAGACGTAAATTTTTTGACACTCCTCCCGCTGATGTGGTGAAGATTTTGTTTCCTTTTTTTAATATGGGTGGGCTCTATTACTACTTTAACTAATAAAATATAGTAGGAGTGATGCTTGATTTTCCAGAGTCAGGCATTAATAGACTGAAAATTTATATTTTCTGTCTTTTCTATCATTTACTCATGGACCCTGAACTGCCATGTGTGCTCAACTTTCCTAAGTCCACCATCCTGGAGAGACCACATGTAGGCACTAATTTAGTTGATTTAAGTAACCCAACTCTTCCAGTCATCTTTACCAAAGTACTAGACATGTGAATGGAGCTGTCTTGGATCCTCCTGGCCAGCCTTCTGACAGCTGAGTACCAATGATTGATCAGAGTTGACACGACAGGGAGAAAAAAAATCACCCAGTTGACCCATACCCAAATTCATGACTCACACAAACATGAGATATAAAAAGTGACTGCTGGATATAAAATTGGTTGCCAGAGGGGTGGGGGTTGGTGGACTAGATGAAAAAGGTGAAGGGATTAAGAAGTACAAATTGGCAGTTAAAAAATCTTCACAGGGATATAAAGTACATCAGAGGGAATGTAGTCTATAATCCTATATAATAAAGAGCTAAAAGACAAGTGGTCGTTGTGTCCTCGCACCCTCATGCCAGGGCCAGGGGAACTGAGGCTGCACCCACTGCCCTGTGGGGCTGGCCAGGTCTGGGTCTCGTGCTATTTTGAGGTGCACACGGGTGGGCAGGGACTTGACTCTGTGTCCCACGGCATGCCCCAGACTCTGACAGGAGGGAGATTTTCATATACATTTTACTTATTTTCTTTTATCTCTGACACTTCTATTATAGAGAAAGGGCAAATAGCAATATTAAAATATTTCCTCTAATTAATTCCCTTTTAATGTGGATGAATTTCATGCACCAGGCCACTAGTATTGTAATAACTATGTTTGGTGTCAGATTGGTACTTGAAATATTAGGTTATAACTTTGTAAAGTATATGACTGTCTAACCACTATGTTGTACATCTGAAACTAATACAAAATAATATTAAAGGTAAACTGTAATTGAAAAATAAAATTTAAAAAAGTTACTGCTGTTTTAGGCTATAGATAACCAGAACATATGCTTACTGCGGGTCAATTGTGACTGTTTCCATTCTTATCTATGTAATGACATAATATAATTATATACTACATAATTAGATGAAATATGAATATAAAAAAGAGATGTGTTCTTTCTATAAAACCCAACTGAATTTGTGAGGGGAAAATCAATAAAGTGAGCTGAAGAAAAATACAAAGCCTTCTTGTGGGGGATAATATGAAACTATTAAAGAAACCTCTCAGATTGTTTTAAAAATATCTCTATGTTCTTTCTTCACTGCACAGAACTCAAAATGTACGTCTCTATTCTGTACCCTAACCTCCCGTAATTGTATAATGTACTATTACATTTTGCTTCATAAAAACCACAGTCCTCATTGTTATTTCTTGAATACACCAAGCACACTCCCACTGTAGAGCATCTTTTTTTTTTAGTAGTTCACTCTACCTGAACAACTGCCCTGCAGATATCCAGTTGGCTTCCAGTTTTGTTCAAATCTCACCTGCTCAATGATATTCATCATTACACCTTATTTCATACTGTCTTCTGGGCCCTGGAAGTCCTGCACTCTATTTTTTTAAAAAATATATTATTGTTGATTTCAAGAGGAAGGGAGAGGGAGGGAGAGAGAGATAGAAACATCAATGATGAGAGATAATCATTGATTGGATGCCTCCTGCACGCCCCCTATTGGGGATCGACCCGAAACCCAGGCATGTGCCTGACCAGGAATCAAACCGTGATCTCCTGCTTCATAGGTCAATGCTCAACCACTGAGAAACACTGGCTGGGCTCCTGCAGTCTATTTTTAATTTCCATTGCACTTATATCTTTCTTGCATATACCATCATTTATTAAGATACCAAACTATTACTGGCCTGATTATGTGGAGTAAAAGAGCTTCTACTCTGAAGCGAATCACAAAAGAAGAATAGATCATTTGGAAGCACTATTTGGGACATCATATAAAAGAGTGGAAAAACCACACTAAGGATTTTTTTCCCAGACTACTGAAGAAGAACATGAGGTTGTGAGCAAGGACAATGACAGCATGAAGTCAATATGGTTTTTTGGGTTATGCTGCTCTCTGGCATGGAGTTCCAGTGGGCCAAGACAAAGCTTTTGTGTATTTCTCAAGAGATGGACAAAGCACTTCTAGATGTATACAGAGTCATTTTTTTTTTTTAGCTATACTCTCCCAGATAACCCAAAGCTTTTCCCATCTGAAATATATGTTATTACAAGTCTCTGGAGTCCGTTAGATTTAAATGCTCAAATTCAACAAGTATAATACAAAAAGTATACATTTCATTTCTACTTGTATTTGCAAATATCCCATACATTTTAGCTGTTAATTGATTTCCCCCATAATGTATTTATATTGAATATTGCTCCTGATTTTTATTTTATCTAAAGCAGCTGAATCCTTATATTTGCTATTAATATTCCAGAATGTATTTTCTTTAAAAGACATAAAAGTAACTCAAAATATACACAAAATCTGAGTAGTGAATAGGATATTTTATTTGCACATGAGAGATATCTAGATACTAAGAACCCAAGTCATAGTCTCTGTCCTCAGGCAGTTTATGGTCCTATAAAATCTATATGTATAAAACCCTAAGAGTCTGTTCAACTGGTTGACCAGTTGCTATGATGCGCACTGACCACAAGGGGACAGACACTCAATGCAGGAGCTGTCCCCTAGTGGTCAGTGCGCTCCCACAGTTGGAGGGCCTCTCAGCTGACCAATGGGTGCCAGATGCAGGGTTGACGATTGGCTGCCACAACCCGGAGACTGCAGCAGAGCAGCAGAGAGCCTACTGAGAGAGAGAGAGAGAGAGAGAGAGGGAGAGAGAGAGAGAGAGCGAGAGCGAGCAGCGGTGGTGCAGCAGGGCCGGGATGAGCAGGAGCAGTAGGCAGAAGCTGCAGGCAGGAGCAGCAGGCAGCATTGGACTGCTGGTTTCGGCCTGATCCCTGAAGGCCATGCCAAGGGACCCCACCAGTGCACAAATCTGTGCACTGGGCCTCTAGTTAGATATAAAGCTTGTCTGGGTTAAAGCCTAGCTCTATCACTTAACTGTGATCTTAAGCAAATGTCTCAATTTTTATGAACTTCAATTGACTAACCTATATAAGAAAATTGGTAAGACTCCCCTTATAGTGTGTGTCAATTAAATAAGAAAAACCCAATCAAAGTCATGCATGGGATGTGGTCCATATTAAGACTTAAAGGGGTAGCTAGCTTTCACTATTTTTACTTTCCTGAAAGGAACTATCATTTAAAAAGAGAGGATGAGGGGGAGAATGAAATCAATAACCTTCAATTGAAAATATTTTCTTTTAACAATAGACCATGCTTTAAAATTATCTAAAATTTTAGCTCAATTTTTGAAAAAAGTGATCAAATATATTTGCTATTCTACTCACCATATGGTTCTTGCATTTATATGGAATAAAAAACAGTATTATGATTAGAATTAAGAAATTTAAGTAGGGGATTATAGGGTTATTAGTTTTTCTATTTTACTGTTGAGAAAATTGTAGTTGCTCTTTGAGAGTTACACGGGGGGTGGGGGTGTTGGTTTTTTTCTTCAAGAAATACTGCACTTTATATTTAATACACACACATACTGTGGAAAAATAGGTACATGCTAAATAGAGAAATGAAAATACACAGTCTATATATATTGAAAGTATTAAAAGTATACTGAAGCCCACTGAAGATATTTATATTTGGAATATGCTAGTCAGTAATTCTTGTAGAAGAAAGGTAACCTCACATACAGAAAACCACTACTATATACTGTTATAACACAAAGAAGATGTTTCTATTAAACTTATTGCCATTTTATGGTTATTTCAAATGTCAAAAGCTGTGTCATCTAGCAAGCATATTATTATCATAACCCATCAGAAAACCAAATCTCTCTTTCTCTCAAATATAGTTTCTTAACACAAATGTATACAGAAAAACATTAGTATGTAGTTTAGAAATTAATATAAATTAAAAAAACAACAACAATCCATTGAGAAGCCAGAAGGCAGCACATTAGAAAAATCTGTGCATTATGGCAAGGGAAAAATTAATATTTGTTCTATATTGTTTGATTTACTACCTTAAGGCTATGCAATTTAAAAAAAGGAATATAAACTACAGACTAAAAAAATTGAATCTATGTAAAACAGAGAAACCTGAATTGACGTAATGGAACTATTCCAAACATTATTTAAGAATAAAATTGAAATATATAATAAAAATACACTAAGAATATTGGTGTTTAAAGGAATTTTGCTAAAAGCTGTGTGACACATTAATACTCATTTCTTTATCTTTGTTGTGAAATTAAATTTCATTCATCAGTTTTGCATCAGGCAAGACTCATCTATAGTCTTGATTGTTTATTTCTATTGGCATCTCTAAAAGGTGATTTCTTTCATTTTTAATAGATGAAAGGTACAAAATTCTTTAGTACTAAGTAGTTAGTATGGTGCAAACAATGTGTCTAATTGACAAAAAGAAAAAGGTAATCTTAACAAACTGCTTCTTCTGGTTAGTTTCTTTCTAAAGCTATAGACAAGAATTTGCTAAAATATCAGTCATGTTATGTTCTTTCAATTTCTTTCAAGCATTCTATCTTTAGAAAAAGTTAGGTTTCCTTTGAGTATTAGTAACTTGAGAAGACAAAAAGAATACTTTCAAACGTCTTCCCTGGCCCTACTTTCCCCTCCCCTCCTTAAATTGTGCTGCCAGTTATATTGAATTTTCTTTGTAGGAGTTTCTTTGTGTTTGCATTTGTTCCTTATAAATGACTGCTTAGAATATGGTCAAAGATAAGCCCATATTACAATCCAAAAGCATTATGCTAAGTGAAATAAGCCAGTCAGAGAAAGATAAATACCACATGATCTCACTCATTTGTGGAATATAGAAAACAACATAGACTGATGAACAGGGACAGATCCAAAGACAGAGAAACAGCGATCAGACTATCAATCCCCAGAGGGAAAGTAGGGGATGGTGGGGGTAGGGGGAAGAGATCAACCAACGAACTTGTATGCATTCACATAAGCCAAACCAATGGACAGGGACAACAGGGGGATGAGAGCATGAGTGTAGGGGGGAAGTTGGGGGTTAATGGGGTGATGAGGACACATTTGTAATACCTTAACCAATAAAGAAATTAAAAAAAATATTGAAATTGCTCAGGTATAATTTAAAAGGATATCTTTCCTCACCTTTCACTTATCAAAAGAAAGTGAAAACAATTCTAATTTTGAGAGTTAAATTATATATTTTTAGCTATGTGACCTTTTTTATAGAATTTAACAAAATTATCAGAGACATGGCCTGATTATATACCATGACCTTATTCCAGAAATACAATTCAAAAACTAACTTAGCCCTAGCCAGTTTGGCTCAGTTGATAGAGCGCTGGCTTGCAGACTGAATGGTCTTGGGTTCAATTCAGGTCAAGGCCATATATCTAGGTTGCAGGTTCCATCCCAGATTCCATGGGGGCGTGTGCAGGAGGCAACCAATCAATGTGTCTCTCTCACATTGATGTTTCTCTCTCTGTCTTTTATCCTCCCTTTCACTCTCTCTAAAAATCAATGGAAAAACATTCTTGGGTAAGGATTAACAAAAACTAACTTTGATTTCTGCTTATTTTCTAAAATAAAAATTATCCCCATAGTTTCACATGTCAAAATATTCACCCTATTTTATGGTTAATAACAACAATTTCCACTTTTCTATTACTTTAATGAAAGTAATATGTCTCTCCTGTTCTAAAGAAAAATGATTTGCAATTTGAAGAGCAAAGATCTTTTGTTCGTTTTGTACTTTCCCCTTCAGTTGACTCAAGCTATTAGTAACATTCACAATACCAATCTTTGTTGCAATTTAGAGATGGACTATGCTTATAAGCATTTCAAATCCAGATGCCACCAAAGGAACCTTGGGACTTAAAGAAATGTAGCCACTTGGAATCAATGCTGTCCTCTGAGCCTTTGAGCGTCTCCGTAACATTAATTAAAATTCTTGGTAAATAAATATGCAAATACACGACCTATTTGCAAAGAATTATTAATTACCAGTGGCTGAATGTTTTAATATTTCTACTTTCCCCCCATTCTCTATAAGGTTTTCTGCAACCTTAGGGCTTGACCAAAGCAATGACAATGATACACTAAACAGCAAGTGTCCACTGTGTTTTAGAAAGCACAGAATTCACACACATATCAACCTAAAAAGAATCCCTTCTTATTTCTGAGAATTCCAAGAATATGTCCATCTGAGCATCAGTAGAAGAAGAATCCATTTCGTTTCACGCTCTTTATTTTATTAAGTGGATTTTTTTTCTAATGGGAAGGAAAACCTAAGAGTATGCTTTGGAGACTAAGACTTCCCATCTCAAGAAACAGCTCCAGCAGGACTCAAATATTTTAGGGCTTTGGTAATTCAAAAAATGAAAAGATAGGGTGCCCTCTTTAAGAAGTTCACATAGAACTTCCATGCATATGGTTATATGCCTTAATAGTATTGGCCTGATCTATGAATCAAATTTTGAATACCTTCAAGGAACTATTACTTCCTTTTTTGTTTTTTGACATTATTTCTTTAATGATGTGTTATATGATCAAAGAGCATTAAAATATCCAATCAAAAAGTAGCTCTGGCAATTAAAATTCTTTATAGATAAATTAATATTTAAATTCCTTTCCATGTTTGCTGGGACTGCTATAACAAACTAGGTGATTAACTCAACAGAAAATTATTCTCTCACAGTTGTGGAGTCTAGGAATCTAAAATAAGATTTTGACCTGAAGGGAAGGCCCCGGTTTCTGATGGCTTTAGGGGAGAATCTGGGCCTGAACTTCTAACTAAAAGAGTTCTTTTGATTTCCTGATTCTACCTTCCTAGACCATCACTCTCACCCTCCATTGGCCATGCTCAGAATAAGAAATTGTGTTATAATAGATAACTGACACTTTGCTCTATTTATTCATGCTACCTATCACCCCAAAGTCCCAAGGTCTTCACCAACCACTCTTAAATATCAGATATACTTACTTATTACCTGTTATGGAACACATCTGTTAGTGAACAAGGCAGCATACCCCTTCCAGCTGCTCAAACCTAGTGCCAAGGACCCCAATAAATTGCCCTATTCCTGGTCTATCCAGTTTCTTGAACCCAGTCATCATTCACTCATTCTGTACATTTCTCAATCAAACTGATATTTTATTTATTTATATTTCTTTTTTATTGAATTTACTGGGTTGACATTAATTAATAAAATTAAGTAGGTTTCAGATGTACAATTCTATAATACATCATCTATATATTGTACTGTGTATTCACCACCCCAAGTTGAGTCTCCTTCCATCACTATTTATTCCCCCTATACCTCATCGACCTCCTCCCACTCCCTTTCCCTCTGGTAAGGACAATACGGTTGTTGGTGCCTATGAGTTTTTCTTTTTTCTTAATCCTTTCACCTTTACACCCAGCCCCGCGACCCTTCTCCCCTCTGACAGCTGTCAGTCTGTCCTCTACCTATGAGTCTGTTTCTATTTTTCTTGTTAGTTCATTTTTATCATTAGATTCCACATATGAGCGAAATCATATGGTACTTTTCTTTCTCTGACTGGCTTATTTCACTTAACATAATGCTCTCCAGGTCTATCCACGCTGTCCAAAGGGTAAGATTTCCTTATTTTTTAAGGCAGAGTAGTATCCCATTGTGTAAATGTACCACAGCTTGTTTATCCATTCATTTACTGATGGACACTTGGGCTGCTTCCAAATCTTGGCTTTAGGGAGCGGCTGTAAGGTTAAGCCTCGGACTGACCTGTTGGCAAAGCCACAAACAAGTCCCAGCTTAGAGGGCACAGTCCTCTTAGCATAATTAGGCTTGACCTTATGACACTCCCTAGATCAGGGGTCTTCAAACTTTTTAAATGTGGGGCCAGTTCACTGTCCCTCAGACCGTTGGAGCGCTGTCCAAAGGGTAAGATTTCCTTATTTTTTAAGGCAGAGTAGTATCCCATTGTGTAAATGTACCACAGCTTGTTTATCCATTCATTTACTGATGGACACTTGGGCTGCTTCCAAATCTTGGCTTTAGGGAGCGGCTGTAAGGTTAAGCCTCGGACTGACCTGTTGGCAAAGCCACAAACAAGTCCCAGCTTAGAGGGCACAGTCCTCTTAGCATAATTAGGCTTGACCTTATGACACTCCCTAGATCAGGGGTCTTCAAACTTTTTAAATGTGGGGCCAGTTCACTGTCCCTCAGACCGTTGGAGGGCCAGGCCACTCAGACACCAGGGCCAGTATGGGCAGGGAGATGGTTTTATATGAAGGAAGGGTCTACTTCTTCAGAGCAGACACAGCCACATGATAGGCAGCATGACTTGGATGCTTTTATGAAAGTCTGGATTTCAGCTTCACCTGATACTCCCCAAAGCTCCCCCTGCACCAACCAAGTCAAGCATGCCTGAGCTTTGAAAATAGCACAATTGTACAAGGGCATCCTTTAATGCAGGCCATTGAAATAAATATATAAGTAAATAAATGTGGTAAGGAAAACTCAAATTCAGAAATCTATTATTCGAAGTCAAAAAGGATTCCAAAGTCCTCCAGTGATCTTAGATCATGACTTTTTGAGGAAGACACTAAATAAAAAACCAAAAGCTGACCCCATTTATTAAGGGGGAAGGCGAGTTTCTCCCAAAGGAACTATCTCCAACAAGCAGGACTCATTCTGTGAAATCTAGGTGATAACATTTGTCTTGTCTAACAGTAAGAATCTAATAATAAACCCATAGAGATGGTAGATTTTTAGAAAACTTTAAGGAAGTAAAATAAAATTTAAAGACAAAACTAAGGATTTTTATACATTTTCTTCCATATTGAGGTTACAGCAATATAAATGAATTAAATTCCCAACTTTGGTGTTAAGGGTTCTCTTTTATTCTAAGCATTTATCAACTGAAATTTTATAACAGATTTGATATTCCAGAATAATTAGCATTTCCATAACATTTTACGGCTTATAAAGCATTTCACATATTTGATCTTAATATTTAAGCACAATATTAAAGGGGGAATTACTGACATCAGCATACAGATGAAAATTTGAGCCTCAGTGTACTTAAATAACCTTTCTAAGAGGAAAACAGGACTTTGATTTTATCAATTCACCACATCATTGACTTCATTTATTGAGCACTTTTCTAAGGGCATAACATATGATGGTTCTTTTAATCCTCAACAATCCTACAAGGTGCAGGTATTATTATTTCCCCCGTGTTTATGGAACAGGAGATTGAGGAAGTGAGAGGTTACATAACTTGTCCAAGGTCAAATGCTGGAACAGAATAAAACTGTTTGCTATTTATTATTGTTTATTTCACACAAAATCCTTTATGTACATTATCTCATATAAGTATTTTAGTGACCCAGAGGTGATATATTTATTCTCACTTTATCATTGAGAAATCTGAAGTTGAGAAGTTTCACAAGCCAAGCATGCTTACATAACGAATGAGTGGCAACCAGAATTCAAGCTGTTTATCAAACACATCTCCTTCTCCTTCTCTTGCTGTAACACTCTTTAATCTCTCAATGTGAGGTCATGTGATCCTTCCTTCCCATCTCATAAAACCTATCCGGAACCCTATACATACCACTAATAAGTCCAAGCATGGAGAGAGTTTATCTCACAAGGGTTTGTTATTTATTAATTTTCTGTAATTTTTATCAAAATGTCTTCCATGTGTTTTCTTAGTCAACAACATATAACTTACCCCTGGAACTTTCCTTACACTGCCCTCAAGCTATTGAGGTATTGTCATTTTCCATCCATATTTCCAAAATTAATTTTCAAGGTTCTGGTCTCATCATGGAGGAATTAGAGCTAGAAATGAGCCTTGACACCTTATGTCTTTGGCTGGGGAATCTGAAAGTAAGTGACTTGGGGACTGAGAGGTAAATAGAGAGGGAAGTTGTTGGGAGGATAGCAACTTTGGGAAAAACATTGTTTTAGAGCCTGAGGGTCTAAGTTCAAATCCCACAGCTACAGCTACCAAATTTGTGACTTATAAGTTGCAAAATTTCAGCCTTGCATTCCTTTTGAATAAGAGATAGATAATAAAACCTATCTGTCTCACAAAGTTTTATAGAATCCAATATGATAACTATGTGTAAATCTTTAGAACAAGCATGTCAAACTCGTGGCCTGCGGGCCGCATGCGGCCCACAATGAATATTTTTTGCAGTCCAGCCAATATAACAGTATGTAAGAAACATTTTAATAACAATTTCATAACCTATTTTTTACAATATCCTGTTATACATAATTATTAACAAACTACATTTGCTAATGACTGATTACTGTAATCGCGATGCATTCATTTCCCTTATGTGTCTTATGTGCAGGCACACCATTTCTCTCCACTAATACCAGCAGCGAATATTTTAGCAGCTGATTGCCATGTCATTAGTCTTGGACTGACTTGTTTAGTGTGCGCAACAGGAAATATTTCGCTTTCAGAGAACAAGAAAATAGGTTTATTTGCGTTATGTTTACTAATTTGTGCAGTTATTCAGTGTCTGGTAAGTTAACGTTTAAGAAAAATATTAGTTTTTATTAAAATGTTCTATTATTTTATGTTAACGATTATTCATTTATTTCAGCCCTTTGTATTCAGCATGTCTCTAACAAAATAAACCTATGTTTCTATGAAAATTGAAGCTTTTGTTTTCTTGCAGCCCACACAAACTTAAACCTTGTTTATTTGGCCTGTGTTAGCCTTTGAGTTTGACATGCTTGCTTTAGAAATTATCAAGTGATATTCAAGTATCAAATACAATTTTAATAATTAGCTAGTGATCAAATGATTAGTAAGCTTGGCTGCCAAATATATGCTGAAATCAATGAAATAAGGTTTCAGAGTATAGTTAAGACATGATTCAAACATGCTTTCATAAGAGTTATCTTCAGGATACTTGGAAAGGGAAAGAAAAAATTAGTAAGAAAATGGAAATGAAGTCCTAGACTAGGATAATATCAATTCAAATATGAAGAAAGGGAATAGATGTTAGCATCAACTCAAATGCAGAATTGACAAGAAAAAGTAGGAAGAAAATTTCAAACTGACTGCAAGATTTTGGGTCTGAGGGATTAGAAAAATCAGGGCACTGCAATTAGAATAGTGGGAACAAATGAGGTAAAAAAAAAAATCAGGCATCAGACAGAGCCATGACCTAAAAGATACAGGATATTATTTTGCGTTGAATAAATCTAACTCACTACCAGCCCTCTGTTTTTATGCTGCTTTTTGGCATTTTCAAATTCTTATCATTTAACTTCTGTAAAATTTTTACTACTTACACATCACGTGTTTGTCCCCCCAAATTTTTTAGCAGCATAATAATAAGTTTTACTGCTCCTGAGAATGACCTGCAATATTAGGTTATTATTTGTTGTGTTAGTCTAGCAACAGTATAAACTACTGATTGAAGTTTGACATTTTAAAAATCTAATAAACTGAAAGTCTACTTCTGCTGGAACTCTACAGTGCACAGAAGGCAAACAACTGTTTCCATCTTCCCTTGGCTGCACATAATATACATTAAAAAACAATTTTAAAGGGACTCCATAATATTTAAACATAAACACTGTGATATGTCAGACCAATAACAGATATGAAAATGATGCAATAAGATCCTCATATATGTTTATAAAAGAACTTATATGCATATGTGCATAACCCATGGACCCAGGCAATAGTGTGGTGAAGGCCTGGGGGACTGTGCGAGTGGGGTGGAGGTCAGTGGGGGAAGGTAGGGGGGCATCTGTAATACTTTAAACAATAAAAATCCATTTAAAAAATACAAAATTTTAGGAGAAATGTGCTCAGCATTGCATTGCCCCCCTTATCCATAATGTTAAGGGGATCATGTCACTTAAAGAGTGATGTAGTAAAGGTTAAACGAAAAGTTCTAAGCCAAAACATTCTTAACTTCCAAAGTACAAAGTACAAATCGACCCACTCATGCGTTTTCTAAGATAAAAACTGAGAAAGTTGTTAGGTTCTCTGGAGCCTCCACTACCCACAGCCAATCTGTTGCTAAATGTTGTGAGTTCTTTTTTATTGTATTGCATGTCTTAATAACTTTTTTCTTCGTTTGCCAAAATGAAACCCATATGCTTTTCCCCCACCACATGGTTCTCCAGCAAAGCCTGTAGTTACTAATATTTGTTTATTTTTATATACTGAATTTTTGTACAGTAGTTCAAGTCACATTATCTTTCGAAAGCTACACATTGTTAGAGACCCAGGCTGATTCATGCCCTTAAAGATTAAATTAATTGAAGCTAAGATACAGTATTCCACACAGAAAATGTGGTCAGAATATGCACAAAGCAATTTTTCCACAGAAGTAGGCTAAACATGTGCCAAATTCATCTGCAGATGCCAGAAAAAATACTTATTCTCAATTTTAAAAAACCTGATAATTTCTAAGCTTTGAGCTATCTTGGAAAACTTTATAATTTAAGTTTTATTGGCTTGCTAAAGATAAGACTTTACTTGAAATCATTATCAGTTTTTATTCTTTACCAATTTAGAGATCAATCAATTCACCTTTAGATGATCAATAATAAACACACATGATAAAATCTAATGATTCAGTAGTTCAGAGACCATTCCCCCAGCTTATTTTCTATAAACTGATAAACAGAGTTATAAAAATACCATTTACCTATATTTTAGAGGCATAAACTCTTTTGAGGGGAACTTATCACTGTACTATTTTCACAGTATACCTTTATCAGGTATAAAAATTAAAGTAGACTGGATCAGAAAATAAGAGGCCTGAAATGCAAACCTTAAGTGCTAAAAATGTTCTACCACAACAAGGTCCACACTCAGTAATCCTGCCCTCTTTCTTCTGGGCTGACAGCAAAGCGTGGCTAATAGATCATTGCACGCTCCTACCGAGTCCAGATGGGACTGTCTCAACATTTCAGTCCAAAAAGATACTACCAATTAATTAGAGTTGGCACTCAAGGTTACTCTTTGTTTTTCTTCCTTTCTTTCTGGCACCCAGACTTGCTAAATTAAAAACATATTAAACATATTTTTAATGTGACATTAGGAAATTTCAAGATGTGACTTCTTAAATCAGCAGATTTTGAGCTCTAAGGAAATTAAGCTCAGAAACTAAATTTGCATTTGATTAGTAATGTATAGTTTTCTACTTCATCCCAATGAACTCACTGGCGTTAATAAGTAATCCTCAAGACAGCATGCCCTTAGCATCCTTACAAACCCACAGAACTTCTGCTCTTCCTCCTACATGTCAGTTTGGGTTTCAGCATTCCATGATAAAAATTACAATTTTCTTTCTGTATTACAAGTTCACAATAGGAGGTGTGAATAAGAAGTTAAGGAGAAAATTCCTTAAACTTCTACAACAGAAACAGATCAACTTTGATTTCTGTCAAGTTTTAGAACAAGAACACCCATCAAAGACTATTTTTAGGGTGTGAGGAAATGTGAAGAGTCCATCGGGCAACCAATGCTAGCCATCTTCTTGTAGCATTTTTGATAATACACGTATATCTTTAGAAAGTATGATTCATAACTACTAACTAAACAATGAATAATTCCAACTATCCCACCTAAATTAAACAGAGATATGTTTAGAAGATAAACAAGAAGAGGAAGTATGAAGAAAATGCATTTAGAGAAAGATAAATAATAAAGTTCGGAATGAAATATTTCTCAGCAGAAAGACAAACATAGGACCACAATCCATCTATGTGTTTTTAACCTCATTTCCTCTAGGTATTTATAAAAAACATACTAAAATAAGTACTAGAGTACAGCATGGAGACTATAGTTAATAGTGCTGTATTGCATATTTGAAAGGTGCTAGAGAGTATATCTTAAAAGTTCTTATCACAAGAAAGAAATGTTGGAACTCTGTATGGTAAAAGATGTTAACTAGACTTATTGTGGTGATCTTTTTGTAATCTATACAAATATGGAATCATTATGTTGCACACCTGAAAGTAATATAATGCTGTATGTCAATTATATCCCAATGAAAATATAAAATAAGTACCAGAACAAAATGATCAGTGAACAAGTGGGAAAAGAAGATTTTGTAATTAGCAATGCTGTTTCATGCAGAGAAAATAGAATAAAGGTGGTTATAGCAAAAGAAGGAAACAAAGGCATCAAGTAAAGAGAGTAATGAAAACACACAGGACAGGATGATATGGTGTGAAAAGTCAAGCAAAAGCTGTAGTAGAGCAAAAATGGAGGATAATGTAAACTAAAGTTTGGAAGAAAGGAAGGTAACTGAAATTGATTAATGGTGTTGTTTTAGCAACAGAATAGGAGATTAAGGCAGCTTTCTGAACTGACTGGAAGGGATGATGAAGGAAGGAAAGGTACTTAGTGTGAGAATCAGATGATAAAATACAGACCAAGAGAGATCTCAGCAGTGGAGTCCAGATTTTAAAAATGTGATGGAGTGATTGATATAGATTGGATAGTAGTCTAGATGTTAGAAGGAAACATATTTCAACATTATCATTATCAGTCATCACTGAGAAAGAGACAGGAATAATTTAACAGGAAAGATAAGTGTGCAAGGAATTAAAAATGAAATAGGATATATGAGATGTGAGAGATTAACAGAGGGTATTTCGTTAAAAAATGGAAGTAAATTTGAGAAATACTTCCCTTTACAAATGGTAATTACTACTCTTAAAGTAAATTAAAACTTCTAATAAAATAACATAGCATAGTTTCCTCTACATAGATTAATTCAATAAAGAAAAGACTAAAATTCTATTGAAAACATGGACTTATTTTGATTTATGAATTTTTCAGGTCACTATATTTTATTAAGTTTTTCAGTGAATTCACTTCCCATCTTCTCAGGTACTATGGAATATGTATCTAGAAAAGTGTGTTCTCTGGTTTGTACATTCATGTTCCCTTTATTTTACTTTCTAAACATTTTTTATAAGAGTTTATTTGAACTAAACTGATGACATATGCCGAGGAGCAAGGTCTCACATCCTCCACATTTATGTCTCTCTTAAATTGCCTTTTTTGATTATTTCTCCTCTTTTCAGTTTAAATTTGCCATATGGTGCAAAAACCTTGAAATAGACCTCTTTGGTGGACTTTATTATTAATTTACTTATTTAATATACACATTCAGACATAAAGTATATATAAATACTAGAGGAGGGGGGGTTCCCTCAGCCCAACCTGCCCCCTCTCACAGTCCAGGAGCCCTCAGATGCGGAGGTGACCCTGCGATCAGGGGAAGGCAATGCCCCCATCACACCTCTGCTGCTGCCACTGCTGGCAGCCCAAGCATTGGCCGGCCTGGTTACCTGAGCCTTGGGCAGCTTTGGGCAGCTGGGCAGCCAACATCTGAGGCTTGCCTGCATATACACATATTCACTGGGTGAACTCAGACAAGCCATTGAAATGGTCTAGGCTGCCTTTTACTATTCCAGTAAATAAAGGATTGATTTCTACCTAAATAAATCAGAAATGTTACTAATGAAATATTAGCACATCTAAAAGTGGTTTAAAGAAGGAAAAGAACTATCAACATCCATCCATTATTTACTGATCTGCTTATCCCTGCCACAAATTAAGTATCCATTATGAACCAGGTATTGCCTAGGTTCTGGGATTACATCTGTACATAAGACTAACATTGTCCCTGCCTTCCTATCAGGAATTGGCATTATTAATAAATGACATATTTCTGAGAGGCACTGAGCCTTCTTACTGTGGTAGCAAACAATTCTTGAATAATTTCTGCTGAAGAACATCAATAAACATGATTATAAAAGCCTAGGAATAATTGTCTTTTGTTCAGTTTATTTTTCTTTTGTTATTGTTCTATGGCGTCTAACAAAAATAAATAACTGTATTTTAGGTCTTCCTCATTGCACAACTTTAGGGAGCACTGCTCACATAGAGTATCATATGAATGGCGTGCCCTTGAATTTGTGCACTTAGTAGTACTGCTCCAATTTATATTCTTCAATTTGGCTAATAACACTTTAAAATACTTTCATCTTCATATTTTAAAACAACTTTAGATTTATAGAAAAGTTTAAAAAATGAATCATGTATTCTCCTATATCCTTTACCCAGAAAAAAAATTTAACTTCATCTTAAATGTAATTTATTTTTTGTCTGTATTATAGGGCCAATTTCTCTTCAGAAGTACAAATATATAATACAAACCTATTAAATATGCTTGACATACACAAGTAATTTTGGGATAAAGTTTGAGTGCAGTAAAATAAGATGACTTAAGTGTTATACAGGGGTTGGAAAAGTAGGTTTACAGTTGTCAGCATGTGAAACAGAGTTAAACTACTGTAATAATCATAACTTGCATGTTTTTCGATATGAAAAGTAGGCCTACTTTTGCACATACCTGTAAATATCTTATGCATGCATGTGAGAAAAAACCAATGGACACAGACAGTAGGGGGGTGAGGGCTTGTGCTTGGGGGAGGAGGTAGTGGAGGAGAGGTCAATGGGGGAAAAAAGGAGACTCATGTAATACGTTAAAAAATAAAGAATTAAAAAAAGAATAGGGAAGCAAAATTTCTCATAAAAATACCATGTATGGAAACAGCGGAGCCAAAGAACTGGACTTGGGAACAAGATGACCCAGGTTTGGTTTTTCTTTACCACTTACTAGTAAGTGTGACCTTGAGCATGTTCATGAATCATCCAGTGTCTTAATTTCTCTGTCTGTAAAGTGAAAATAATATTGTATATCTTCTAAAGGATTTATGAGGATTAATGAATTAATATTTACAAGTGCTTAGAACAGTGTCTGGCACAATGTAAGCACCAATTATGGCTTGATATGAATAAATTGACAGGCAAACAAACATCACTCTTTCTATTTTGTAATGTAAGACTATGGCTATACCTAAACGCTAAAATAATGAGAAAGATTGGTGAAAGGAAAAAAGAGTATGTATATATGTGTTCTTAGGTATATAAATATTTTATTCTAAGTTTTCAGGGTTCCATATAATGTAGTGACATAAAATTGATTAAGCCAGGCTTATGGTTAAAGGCAAACATACATATGATGTGGCAGTTACTGTCAAGATATTACTGAACAAAAAAAAATAAAAATAACTTTATTCACTGTGTCGTTTTTAACATGAAAAGGAATTTGGGGACTCTACAATACTGCTAACTCTTAATTTTTACCTTCAGTTCTCACTTTATGGTACTGGGACTATAGAGGACTTAGTTGAACTTTGGGTCAGAAGACATGTCCTAAAAGTTGGCTTTGAAATTGAATCCTAGAAAATTCTTGATATATGGCTCATTCTTATAAACTTGAATTCAAACGATTTAGGTATTAAGATAAATTTGAATTGACTATATTTGGAAACATCAAGGTAAGTAAACTTGTTGGAGAGACATAAACTACATGAGCCCTTTTGAGGAAGACAAAACAGGTAAATGGAAACTAGAAAAGAACCATGGAAAACAAAGAAGTAGATGAGGGGAAAGTATCAAAATTGCTGAAAAAGTTATAGGATCAAACACAGTATGTTGAGTGAGATATATTGATAATGCCTCAAATATGACAGAGGTTGGTCAGCATTTCTGATGGAAAGGAACTGTTGATGGTAATGGAGACGAAAATCAATGGTAAGGCATGAAGGTAGAACCTTAGTGAAATATAATCAATTTTAGGACTGAGGATTTCAAATAAAAGGCATTATAGAAAAGGGATTATTATATAAACAATAAACCTGGCAAAGGACACAGAAATATCTGAATACCTTTTGAATTTCCAAAAAAGATGGATTGTTCTCAACTCCCCATGACATTTTTTTTTTCAGTCTCTATTGATTCACTTGCATTCACAAAAGGCTTTTGAACATTTGTTTTTCATTCGATCCACCTTTAACATTACTGGAGCCTCCTAATTACATAAATGCTTACATTATCTAATGAACAGAAAAAGCAAATCACTATTCATATAATTTCAACTGAACTCAAGCTTTCTTAAAGCTCTCTCAGAATTCTAAATGATGTACATTTACAAAAATCAATGGCTAGAAAATGTAACTGTCAAGGAAACTGCTTTAGTTACTATTTAGTGGAGTAAATTTACTAAATACTAAGGCCACTGAAACAATACAAGTGCTCTCTATACCCTAGAGCTATCAATTTATTGATGGTGTTAACAATCTTTAGATGACAGCTTACTTTTCTTCTGAATTCAGTCTGAGGATCCCATTAAATATATTTCTAAGCAACAACAAAAATGTCTAGAGTATAAACCAATTTTAAGTGTTCTCTTTGAAGGACTAAACAGAGACAGATACTTCCTTCTAGGCAATGTCCAGACATCCTGATTAAAGATTAAAGTTAACTCTCAAGATTTACTAGGTTAGGGGATCTGGCTTGAATTGTGATGCTGACTGGCTCAACAATTGACTTAATATTTTCTCAAAATATTTTATTCATCAGATAGTTTACTTGTCACTTATGATTTACCAATTACTGGCATATGTGCCAATGAAAAATAAAAACTCTTGGTGACTTTAGAATTTAGTGAGGGAGTAATAAAAGCCGTCAATAGGACAAAGTACAGACGAGGATCTCTGAAGACATGTAACCGATGTCAACTTAGTTAACTTTTTAGATTAACAAACGCTGCATTTCTTCTAGAAGGCACAGTAGCTAAGGCCTAATGTAAGATGGATTCTTTCAGTAAATACTCAACTCTCTGGTAGTCACACAGGTTCTGTTCCCATTAGTTGAGTATGTACCCAAGCCCATTTAATTAAGCCAGCTATAATTACTACTATAGTTTTATATACATTATAAGTAAAGATTATCAATTGAAAAATATAATTTTTTCAAGAAAAATGGCTTTGCAATCCCCAAGTAATTAGAATAGATTCTACTCTATACTTATTGTTTAAGTAGATATAACTACAAAATATTTTTATTGATACAAAAGGTAAATTGAATGTTTCAGAAATAATAAGCATAGTTACTAAAAAGACTCAATACTTGGCCAGATAAATGTAAAACTTTAATAAAAACAATAAACATCTTTAGGTTTTTATGCAGAAGGCTTCACAGGTGTCTTTTAATTTTCATCCAAATACACTGTATAAAGAAACTGAAACGGAAAATTATAGATTAAATTAGCTCTGGCCAATAGAAATATATTGCAAACCACATATGTAATTTTAACATTTCTAATGCATAGATTAAAACATAAAGAAGGTAGAATAAACTTTAATAACATATGTTATTTAATAAAAATTTAGAATGTTATTTCAAGATTTAGTCAATATAAATCATTGAGATATTTATTATTTTTTCATACTAATTCTTTAAAATCCAGTAGGCATTTTACATTTATAGAACATCTAAATTCATGCTAGCTACATTTTAAGTGCTCAATAGCCACACATGGCAAGTTTCTACCATATTGGCTATCACAGAAATAGACAATATGGATATGATCTTTGTATGAAAGAGAAAAATGATCTCACTTGTATCTGTGAATATGTGTGTTAAGTGTGAGGTTTAAGTCAAAGTACATATTGTTTTGCCTATGGATGTCCAGTTGCTCAAACACTATTTGTCGAAAACACTATCCTTCCTCCATTGAACTAATCTTGAACTTTGTCAAAAATCAGTTGGGCATCCTGGTGTGGGTCTGTTTCTGGGTTCTTTATTCATTCCCATTGACTTATGTGTCTATCTTCCATCAAATATCACAAAGTCTTGATTTCTGTAGCTATATAGTAAATCTTAATATTGGGTAGTATGATTCCTCTTACTTTATGCTTCTTTTTCAAAATGTTTACCTATTTTAGTGGCTGTGAATTTCCATATAAATTTCAGAATAAAATTTCTATGTCTACAAAAGATATTGTTGGGATTTTAATTAATTGTATTAAATCTATAGATCAAATTGAGAAGAAATGAGATCTTTACTATTCTGAGTATTCCAATCCATAGCCCCAGTATGTCTTTCCATTTTATTAGGCTTTGATTTCTTTAATTATTTTGTAAATTTCAATATATAAATTCTATACATATTTTATTATGTGTATACATAACCTCTATAATTAATTTTCTTTGGAGTTAATGGTTTTATGTGTTACCTTTTAGTTTCTGATGTTAATTTTTAGTATATAGTAGTGTGATTGATTTATGAACCAGTAAAATTCTTGCTAATTCTCCTTAAACGTTTGGAGTAATACTACAGTGAGTTTCTTTTTCAGGAGTTTTCTAGTTATATCCAAATTTTTAATGGTTATAGGGTTATTCCGATTATTTAATCTTGCTTGAGTTTTGGGTTTCAAGAAATTGGTCTACTTCTAAGTAAAGTTGTAAACTTGCTCATTCTATTTCCTCATTATCTTGTTAATGACTGCAAGATCTGTAATTTATGTCCTGATATTGGTGGTTTGTGTCTCCATCTTTTCATTTTTATCAATATTTCTGGCATTTTATCAATGATACTAATTTTTTAAAGAACTTGAGTTGTTTCAGGAAAGTCATATCTTAAAGAAGGGCCAGAATTCAGTCAAGAAAATGGATACAAATCCTTGAAGAAATTAAGAATCTCTAAGTTTAAACTTATGGCATCAAAATAAACATTACTTCAAAACTCTTTGTGCTTCATGGATTTGTATGTCTATTTCTTTCACTAAATAGGCGAAATTTTCTGTCATTGTATATTCAAAAAGATTTTCAATTTCTTGTTCCCTCTCTTCTATGATGCAAACATTGGTATGCTTGAAGTTTTCCCAGAGGCTTCTTACATTATCTTCATATTTTTGGATAATTCATTTTCTTTTTGCTGTTCTGATTGGGTGTTTTTTGCTTCCTTATATTCTAAATCACTGATCTGATTCTCAGAGTCCTTTACACTATTATTGATTTTCTGTAAATTATTCTTTATTTCACTTAGTGTATCTTTCATTTCTGACTTGTCTAATTTTTTAAAGTCATTGATGTTCTCACCAAGTTCCTTGAAGTTCTCATTAAGTTCTTTGAGCATCCTTATAATCATTGTTTTGAAATCTGAATCTGGTAGTTTGCTTGCTTCCATTTCATTTAGTTTTTTCTGGATATTTCTTTTGTTCTTTCATTTTGGACATGTTTCTTTGTCTCTGCATTTTTGCTGCTTCCCTGTGCTTGTTTCTGTGTATTAGGTAGAGCTGCTATGTCTCCCGTGTTAGGGTTGTCAAAGAAGGAACACACCAGGCCAAAAGTGATAAGGGGTTATAAATATATTAGGTGATCTGGAGACCAGATAGTCTAAGCCCCAGAATGGAACCAGCACCCAGGGATGGAAAGAGATTTTAAAGGGCTCTAGGTGGGCTTTTCTTGGCATTGAATTCGCTGGGAAGGTCCAGAACCTGGCCAAGTCCAGAGGGGAAAGATAATGGTATTAGTAAATGGAATGTGGTCTAAGCTAAAGGGAATGTTTGTTGTGAAGTGGTCTAAAGGTCAGTTCTCAGGGGAAGGGGGAATGATTCAATTATTTTATCAGACTTAACATCCTAGAATTGATAGAGTGGCCTTGTGTCATAGGTTTCTATAGGGCCCAGTGACTCAGCCTCCCCAGTCACCTGAGATGGCACTCTAGGTACTCCCTTACGTGGGGTGTGTGTACTGTTCTGTTGTAGTTGAGCCTTGATTGCTATTGGCACCACTGGGAGGTGTTGACCCCCCAAGGCCAATTGGCTGTGCAGACCAGCCATGACTACAGCAGAAGAGCTGCTGTGCAGGACATGCCCCTGTGGAGCACTACTTGCTTCAGTGGGCCTTTGGTGCTCACCAAATCTGTACCTTTAGTGTGTCACTTATGAATGTGGTAGGGTTGTAATCTGGTATGGTTTAAAGCTGAACACCTGGTGCATTGGCTCTGGGACCTCCAGGTAGGTACAGTGTCAGCTACTGCCTGTGCCATGCCTGGGTCCACCAGGCATGAGCTACAGAGCAATCTGCAGATGGCTGCTGCTACTTGTGTTGGGCTTGGAGGTGCTCAGGAGAGGCCAAGCTGTGAAGCAAGGTAGGCTGCTATTAGTGCTGGGCTTGGGGCCACTTACTGAGAGGTATGGGACACGCTAAGACCAGCTGCCTCTTGTTTGAGAGACTTTAGGAGAGTCTGAAGCCTAAGCTAGGACAGGCCATTCATATGAAAAAGCTACTGCAAATAACTTGGGTGGGGCTACAAATTTGATGGGGTTGGGTCTCAGGGTGTGATGAATAGTGTAGGCCAGGTTGATGGAGACTCAGATATGGTGACTGCCTGTTGTCACTGTGGTGGGGAAGTCTCAGCAAAGAAACGAAGACCTCTGCCAGCACTTTTGTCTGTCAAAATGAAACCAAAGAAGCCCACATCAAGACATATCACACTTAAATTGCCCAAGATTAAAGACTAAAGGATAATCTTAAAAATAGTAAGAGAAAAGCAGTTACTTACACAAGGGAGCACCCCTATAACTATCAGGTGATTTCTCAACAGAAACTTTGCAGGCCAGAAGGGAGTGGCAAGAAATATTCAAAGTGATGAAAAGCAAGTGCTCACAACCAGGATTACTCTACCCAGAAAAGCTATCATTTAGAATTTAAGGTCAGATAAAGAGCTTCACAGACAAGAAAAAGCTAAAGGAGTTCAACACCACCAAACCAGTATTGTATGAAATGTTAAAGGGTCTTCTTAAGGAAGAAGGATAAGAGGGAGTTGTAGTAGTAGTAGTAGTAGTAGTAGAAGAAGAAGAAGAAGAAGAAGAAGAAGAAGAAGAAGGATACAAATATGAACAATGGAAATAAATATATATCTATTAGCAATCAAATCAAAAATCAAAATAAATTACTATGTAATCTAATGAACAAAATAAACTGATGAATAAAGTAGAACCAAAGTCATAGAAACATAGAACAGACTAATGAATCTCAGAGGGAAGAGGGGAGGAGGGGCAAAAAGAGATTAACCAAATAACTTATATGCATATATGCTTTACCCAGGGACACAGATAATAGGGCGGTGAAGACCTAGGGTGGGGAAGGATCCAGGTGGGGGAGAAGAAAAGGGGATCTCTGTAATACTCTCAACAATAAAGATTTTAAAAAATAAGAAAGAAAATAAGAACTATACATTAGTGGATCACTTCACTAATGAGTCACAATTCTCCAGATTTTACTGTATATGCTTAAGAAATTTAAGGATACTGAAATAACTTCTGTAATTTTGGAATATCTAGATCAGATTGATCAAGTAATTTCTCCTTAAACTGTCTCTCTCAGATATCTACATGTCTCAAAATGGAAATACAACAGATGAGACCTCTTTTGGGGGAAGAGAAAGTGATAGGGGAATTTACCTTGACCCACTCTCTTGTTTGACATCTCTGGAGATTTAAGAGAAAAGTGGAGGCAAGATATGTCTCAGTTTTAATGTTAATGCTATGGTACAGCTGGGACTTGTCCTACATTTACTGAGAATTCTAATTTACGAAAACTAGATCCCAGCATTTTGAAAGCAGATTTGAGACCTCTAAAGCTATTTCTTTCACAGTTTTTTCCACTTTTGGTTTCAGTCTATCATATTGTCCTGATTCTTTTTTTTTTTTATCTACTCATAAATTGTTCTTAATCCCTTAAAATCAACTCATTTTATGTATGTGATTATGCCTCCCCACACAGATTCTCCCAAATGCCCATCTTATACTTTTAGTAAATCATGCAAAATAATTAAGAAACAAGTTATGTAATTTTCTGCTGAACTTTATAAAATTAGAATGGTCAGATATACTTTTTCTGATATTTGAGCTTTTTTATGAAAGAGAAGAGGAAGTAAGAACATAATAGAAGGAAGAAATGACAGGAGGTGGTTGGGGAATGAAATAACATTTCTCTGTGTCTTAAATTGTTGGTGATATGCTGTATAGCAACGATAGGTAAGAGAGAGAATTTGGAACAAGGGGAAAGAATGGTTTGGTCCTCTCCATTCTCTCTCTAACAACCCTAGGTATACCTATGCAATTCTGGTCTCTCAAACAGCCTAAAAGAATCAGCTTTCATGAAATATACACTACTGAGAGAGATTAGACTAGATCTTATTCAGGGTTTAACACTTTAGTAGTAAGTATTTCATTAAGAGCTAAAGACATTATTCGTGTTTAGTTAGACTATGCTTCTACCAAAGGGACTTAATCACATAATATTAAATAGTATATGCACTTGCATACAAGCAATGTGTTTCCTCCAGAACAAAAAACTGAGTGATAAAAAAAGAGGAAGGACAAGGTAACTGAAAGTATATATTTAGATACTTGCCATAGGTAGAACTCAATATCATTCTCCTTCAAAGGGGCTTCAGAAATTACTGAAATATAACAACTAACAAATATTATTTTTAAACAATAAAATTTTGAGATTTAGTAAAGTCCCATATTACTATCAGTAAAGCCATGTCTGTTCAAAACTTTATTCCAATATACTATTTTTTCCTGCAACTCAGTCTATACATTAATTTCATTATAGTTTTCTATAACTTGGTCTCTAAGGTTACTTAGAGAAAAAGTTTTAACTTGAATCCCAGAGGTCTTTGAATCTTCTAAAGTATAAGCAAAAGTTTTAGGTGTATGTAATATCATTATCTGGGGTATGGACACAGTGCTCACATTTGATTTTTAAAGGGAGTTATGGTCAACTACCAACCAAAACCCACTAATTTATAGTTTTAAAATTAAATGCCTTAAATATTGGCCAAATGGTTATAATGTGTATTTTGATCAAAAAGGTAGTTGTTTGTTTTATTTCCAGACTATAACTTGATAAGTAGAAACCTTAATGTTGTGTTGTGCCAAAAAATCTACATAGACACAACAGAGATGTGAAATAGAAGAGAATAAAAATTACAGTTTAAGTTTATTCTCAATGGTAGAATATGTGTATTCATTACTTTTGCTTTTTCTAGCCATTAAAGTGAATAATATTATCTCATAAACAGTATCCATTCATATCAACTTAATAGAATACCAGCTGAGAATGATAAGCTTGATGGAATGATAGCTGGAATTCTCAGAAGAACTTGACAATACCAGTGAGATAATTAATATTAATAAATTATTCCAGCAAGTAAAGAAAAAGTCATGATTTATCAGTCTATTTAGGTTTCAATTGTTATGTATTATAGTACAGTAAGTTCAGATGATTCATACAGTTTGTTCTACATTTCACCAAATGATTGCTGAGTGCTTAATCTAAAAAGTGCTAAAATTTCAAGACATGATATTAGAAAATAAGAATGCAGAGGAAAAGGAGATATAGTAATGAATAACAATTAGCCCCTATTTCTAAGGACCTTAAAATCTAGTTGTGGAATAATCTATACATAGAAAAATTATTGTACATCTATAACAGGATCATTAATTACAAAAATTACATTTTCATGCAAAATAATTAAGAAAAAAGTTATGTAATAACATTTTCAATTTCCAAATCCATGTGGAATTTGGAGTGAGGATATGACAGGTGTCCTCTCATCTGACAATCAAAGGAAAAACAATAGCAGGAGACATATCACTCTTCACAAAGGAACTACTAATTGTTTTAGAATAACCTGTTAGGAGTGCATCTTTTTTGAACATGTGGAATGGTCAGAGAAAGGGAAGTTACTGAGGTAAGGATGAGGAATGATGAGATTCCTGGGCATTTTGAGGAACCAGGAAACTGAGATAGAAATATTATAATAAATGATACTGTAGAATTTTAGATGTGCTTTTAAATTTTTGAATGAATGCAGTATAATAACTAGATGAACAATGAAAATGAGCAGTTTAGGGAAGGAGAAAGCAGTTTGCACTGGGGCAGACAAGGAGGACTTGATTAAAGAATTAAGACTTAAGGTATTGAAAAAAATGGAAGTGGTGTAAGTGGAAGCTACACTGACACTCTCCCAGGACCAAACTGAAAGTATATCTAAAATACAGAAAAACCTCCCTGAATAATCAACTAAAGACTAGCTGGAGAGAACCCTGATAACCAAAGATGGAAAGTTGATAGTGCATAGAGACTGGTAGGAAGTGCAGAGGCACAAAAGGGCTGGCCAGGCTCCCACAGACAGCAGCTGAAGATCTGGAGTTATATCTCAGCTATGGGGGGTTCCCACGAAGAAACTGGGGTTGAAAACCCAAGCTGGGCTCCCCAGCCAGAAAACTAGAACTGAGAAAGGTGCCCACAAAACATCTGACTGTGAAAAGCAGCAGGATTATTGTCTCCCAGCCAGAGACAGTTAGAAATTCAATAGCAGGAGACATATCACTCATTGGCCCTCTCTTAAAGGGCCAATGCATAAAATTTTGTGTGCAGCCACTCACCTTGGGCTCTGGCCGAGGAAGGGCAGAGTTGAATGGAGCTGTGTGAGCAGAAGCCAGGATTGGGGGATTTGGGGTTGGAGCTCAGTTTCCTGTGCTGAGTCATTCCCTCACTCTATGGAGGAAATCTTCCTCCTGCAGAACTTTGCTATTCAGATGTTTATTGCCTGGGGGGAAGGCAGTTGCCCCACTGTGGTGGAAGACCTCTCATCCCACATGTAGTCTATAGTTTGAGACTAATCAAGTCTGAGTGTCAATGGGACTACAGGCAGAGGCGGGTCTCTGGAGGCTTTGAGTCATTGCCTGATATAATCCCAGATGCAAAGCTCCCAGAACCAAAAATAAAGATGCACCCTAGTGCATCTTGGTCCCCAAGATGGTCTTGGTCCTTTCCAAAGGCACCCAGCTCCAGCAGAGGGAGTCACAAGCTGTGGATTGCCAATAGCTCCAAACAAGGTACTCAGGGCCAGTCACAAACATAAGCTGGTATTGCCCTGCACTACAGATTGGGCATTGTAGCAGATCTACCTAATGCACAGGCACAAACCCACAGTCAGCCAAAATGGGAGACAAAAAAACAAGCCCCAATGAAAGAACAAGAGAATTCTCCAGAAGAAGACCTAAATTAAATGGAGATAACTCAGACACAGAGTTCAGAATAATGATGGCAAAGATGTTCAACAGCATTAGAAAAGACATAGTAACTATGAAAAATTTCATAGCCCTAATAAAGAACACAGTGGAAGGAATACACAGAAGATTAGGGGAAGCCAAATATCAGATTAGTGAAATAGAAGAGAGGGTAGAAAAAAATCACTCAAACATAGAACCAAAAATAAAATAAATAAAAAACACACACACAGGACAGCTTAAGAGAGCTGTGGGACAACACAAAATATAACAATATTTGCACCATAGGCATGCGTGCCAGAAGGGGAAGAAAGTGAACAAGGAATAGAGAACTTGTTTAAAAAAAATAATGGCAGAAAACTTCCCTAACTTGGTGGAGGAAAGAGTCACACAATTCAGAAGGCAC
This sequence comes from Myotis davidii, assembly GCF_000327345.1. Taxonomy (NCBI): domain Eukaryota; kingdom Metazoa; phylum Chordata; class Mammalia; order Chiroptera; family Vespertilionidae; genus Myotis; species Myotis davidii. Next base: position 1,873,993 of record NW_006289235.1, read on the forward strand.
ATGGAGTCTCAAGCAAGAAGAACCCATACAGGCCCACAGAGAGACAGATCATAATTAAAATGCCAAAATTTAAAAACAAAGAGGAAATTTTAAAGGCAGCAAGAGAAAAGCAATTTGTTACCTACAAAGGAGCTCCCATAAGGCTGTCAACTTATTTTTCTTCAGAAATTCTACAGGCCAGAAGGGAATGGCATTAAATATTCAAGGTAATGAAAACCAAGGATCTGAAACCAAGATTACTATATAAAGCAAGGCTATCACTCAAAACTAGATGGTGAAATAAAGAGCTTCCCAGATTAAGAAAAAAGGAGTTTATTACCACCTAACCAACACTGCAAGAAATGCCAAAGGGGCTGCTTTAATGAGAAGAAAAAATGTATATATAGAGAAACATTGGCATAAAGAATTTAAATAGCAATAAATAAGTACTTATCAATAATAACCTTAAAAATCAATGGATTAAATACTACAATAAAAATACATAGGGTAGCTGAATTGATACAAAAACATCACTCAATTATATGTTGTGTACAAGAGACCTATCTCAGAAAAAAAGACTCACACAGGATGAGTGAGGGGATGGAAAAAATTTTCCATGCAAAAAGGAATGATGAAAACCTGGGGCAGCAACACTCATAGCTGACAGAATAGACTTCAAAATGAAGGCCATCACAAGAGACAATAAAGGTCACTACATAATACTAAAGGGATCAATCCAACAAGAGGATATAATTCCAGTAAACATATATGCACCCAATATAGGAACACCTAAATATACAAAATACCTTCTAGAGGACTTTAAGTAATACAATCATAGTAGGAGACTTTAACACACTGCTAAATTTACTGGATAGATGTCCTAGGCAAAAATTAACAAAGGAATAGATACTCTAAATTAAAACTGTAGCCTGGCCAGTTTGACTCAGTGGTTGAGTGTTGGCCTATGAACCAGGAGGTCACAGTTCTATTCCCAGTCAGGGCATATGCCCAGGCTGCGGCCTCAATTCCCAGTAGGGGTGTGCAGGAGGCAGCCAATCAATTATTCTCTCTCATCATTGATGTTTCTTTTTTCTCCCTTCCTCTCTGAAAGCAATAAAAATATATATTTTTAAAAAAGTAAATTGCACACTGGGTCAGATGGATTTAATTGACAATTATAGAACATTTCATCCCAAAGCTGCAGAATATACATTCTTCTCAAGTGCACATGAGTCATTCTCAAAGATAGAACATATGTTAGGAAACAAAACAAGTGTCTACAAGTTCAAGAAAATTGAAATCACATTAAGCATCTTCTCAGATCACAATAAAATGAAATTAGAAATCAACTACACTAAAAATATTAAAAAACACTCAAACATGTGGGGAAACATATTTGGCAATGAACGATACATCTGATAAAGGCTTAATATCCAAAATACATAAGGAACTCATACAACTTAACAAAAGACAAACAATCCAATTGAAAAAAAAAAATGACAAAGAACACTTCTCCAAAGGAGACATGCAGATGGCCAAGAGGCATATGAAAAAAATGTTCAAAGTCACGGATCATCAGAGAGATGCAAATTAATACAATAATGAGGTATCACCTCACACCTGTCAGAATGGCTACCATCAACAAATCAACAAATGACAAGTGCTGGCAAGGATGTGAAGAAAATGGTGCCCTAGTACACTGCTGATAGGAATGCAGACTGATGCAGACAATATGGAAAACAATATGAAGTTTCCTCAAAAAATTAAAACTGGAACTGCCATTTGACCCAATGTTCTCACTTCTGGGAATATCTCCGAAGAAATCCGAAATACCAATCAAAAAGAATGTATGCATCCTTATATTAATAGCAGTGGAATTTTAATGGCTAAGATCTGGAAACAGCAGAAGTGCCCACTAGTAGATTATTGGATAAAAATCTGTAGTACATTAGCACCATGGAATACTATGCAGCAGTAAAAAGGATATCTTACCCTTTGAGACAGCATGAAGGGACCTAGAGAGTTTTTTGCTAAGTAAATTAAGGCAGTCAGAGTAAGACATGTATCACATGATCTCACTCATATGTGGAATCTAATGAACAAAATAACTGATGAACAAAATAGATCCAGAGGCATAGAAGCATGGAACAGACTGTGAATCTCAAAGGGAAGGCAGAGGTGGGGGGTTGGGGGGGAAGATATTAACCAAAGAACTTGGATGCATATATTCATAACCCATGGACACAGACAACAGGGTGGTGAAGGTCTGTGGTGAGGGATGGGTGTGGGCTAGAAGGGGTCAATGGGGGAAAAAGCAGGACATATATAATACTTTCTCTTTTTCTCCTTAATTTAATTTTAATATTTTTAATTTAAATTCTTTATTGTTAAAGGATTACATGTCTCCCTTTTCCCTCATTGACCTCTCCCCACTGAATTTCCATTTAACCCAGTGATACCACTTCTAGTAATATATCCTAAGATACACTAAACACCAATCAGAAAGAATGTATGTTCCCCTATGTTCATAGTAGCGCGATTTACAATAGCTAAGATCTGGAAACAGCCCATGTGCCCATCAGTAGATGAGTGAATAAAAAACCTGTGGTACATTTACACCATGGAATATTATGCAGCAGTAAAATAGGATCCATTTCCATTTGAGACAGAATGGAGATACCTGGAGAGTATTATGCTAAGCAAAATAGGCCAGTCAGAGAAAGTCGAATATCGCATGATCTCACTCATATGTGTAATCTAATGGAAAAAAAAAAATGACAAAGAACACTTCTCCAAAGGAGACATGCAGATGGCCAAGAGGTATATGAAAAAAATGTTCAAAGTCACGGATCATCAGAGAGATGCAAATTAATACAATAATGAGGTATCACCTCACACCTGTCAGAATGGCTACCATCAACAAATCAACAAATGACAAGTGCTGGCAAGGATGTGAAGAAAAGGCAACCATAGTACACTGCTGGCGGGAATGCAGACTGGTGCAGCCATTAAGGAAAACAGTATCTCTCTCTGGATCTATTTTTGTTCAACAGTTTACGTTGTTCTTTATATTCCACAAATGAGTGAGTTCATGTGTTATTTATCTTTCACCAACTGACTTATTTCACTTAGAATAATGCTCTCCAGGTCCATCCATGCTGTTGCGAATGCTAAGAGTTCTTTCTTTTTTTGCGGCAGCGTAGTATTCCATTGTA
>NW_006289235.1:1877215-1892886 GCF_000327345.1 Myotis davidii
ATTATGCAGCAGTAAAATAGGATCCATTTCCATTTGAGACAGAATGGAGATACCTGGAGAGTATTATGCTAAGCAAAATAGGCCAGTCAGAGAAAGTCGAATATCGCATGATCTCACTCATATGTGTAATCTAATCAACAAAATAAACTGAAGAACAAACAGATCCAGAGGCATAGAAGCATGGAACAGACTGTGAATCTCAAAGGGAAGGCAGAGGTGGGTGGTTGGGTGGGAAGATATTAACCAAAGAACTTGGATGCATATATTCATAACCCATGGACACAGACAACAGGGTGGTGAAGGTCTGTGGTGAGGGATGGGTGTGGGCTAGAAGGGGTCAATGGGGGAAAAAGCAGGACATATATAATACTTTCTCTTTTTCTCCTTAATTTAATTTTAATATTTTTAATTTAAATTCTTTTAAAGTATTACATGTCTCCCTTTCCCCCCATTGACCTCCCCCTATCCACCCTAAGCCCCCAGGACATGCCCTCACCCTCCTACTGTCTGTGTCTATTGGTAATGCTTATGTGCATGCATACAAGTCCTTTGGTTGATCTTTTACCACCCCCTCAACCTCCCCTGCCTTCCCTCTGAGGTTTGAAGGTCTGTTCAATGCTTATCTCTCTCTGGATCTATTTTTGTTCAACAGTTTACGTTGTTCTTTATATTCCACAAATGAGTGAGTTCATGTGGCCAGACCACACAATGCATATATAATACTGTCAATAACAAAGATTTAATTAAACAAATAAAAGCAAAAAATAAAAATAAAAAAGGCTTAAGTTCAGTTATGAAATCAGGTTAAGCTTCAGAAAAAAAGATGGGTTGAATTTAGAGTAGGATTCATTATTTAATTTCTACTACTAGTAAAATTAAATAATGCACATAAAAGGATGAGCACTAAGGACAATCACTTAAATGATAACAAAAAATTTACAAATCTCTGTCATGAAATCCACATATGAAGTTCTGTCATGTCTATTGCTCTGTTTTGAAAATATAAAAAATAGTGGCCAGCAGTATTCTCAGGTTACCAAAGGAAGCTAAATAAAGGAGTTGAAATATCTTTTGCAATGCAGTTGTCCCAAATTTTCAGCAACAAAGTGCCATTGACAATTTGATGACTTCCCTCAGGGTCACTTAGCTTTCTTTCTCACTATTAGCACAGTTCCGGTCCCCTCCCCAACCCCTGCAGAGGCTATCAAACATCCCACAGAGTTCTTTCAGGTTATTAGCCTATGCTTTGGGAGGAGTTGTGATGATGAGGTATACCACCTTGTATATCAGAGATAGTCTCTGTTGCATCATCAAAACAATTAAAGTACCCACCTAATAATGGGAGGAGAGACTGAAATGAAACTCTTCTCCTCCCCTTCTTGTGGAAATTATGAGAACTTGGCTCTCACTGTGCAGGGGTAAAGGAAGAACATTCTTCCTCTTGTGGCTTTAGAAATCACTCTATTTGGATACAAATGAATGATCATTTAATAACTTTTTTCAATTACAGTTTATATTCAATATTATTTTAGTTTATTTTCAGATGTACAACATAGTGGTTAAATAATCATATCATTTACAAAGGGTTGCCCTGATATTTCCAGTACCCCACTGGCACCACACACAGTTATCACCAAATGAAGGAAGCTTTATTGTTGAAAGTGAACTGAAAAACTGAGCAATAGTTTAAGGAGAGCTTGGTTCAATACAGAAATCAAAATGTTTGCCTGAAATTCAACCCAGTAGGCCAATTACCTCCTTCTATTTTGCTTAAGGCACTTGGCTGACAATACAAGGGCTAAAGCAAGGAGTGACATATATCTCTTCCCTAGGGAAGAAGGAAAAGGAATCATTTATTGAGCACCTGCCCTATGCTATGCACTTTATACCATGCACTGCTCACAATAATACTATGATTTAGGATATATTATTTTTACTTTATAGGAAAGAAGTACAATGATGTAGAAATAATATGGAATTTAGAATCAGAAATATATATGTTTGAATTGTGGACTAGCTTTTTAATAGTTCTGAGGAAAACGTTTCAACTCTGAGTCTCAGTTTCCTCATTGATCAAACAGGGAAATATATTATTTTCTATTGTTAATGAGCAAACACTGGTTCTGCTGTTTTACAGTTAACTTTCATATGAAAGGCATAACTATAGAAAAATTTAGTATTTTATATACTGCATATTATGTGACAGACCTTATTATATGCTGAAACTTTTCCATATGCCAACTCAAGCAATCTTGATATCAATTGGGTGAGGAAGACCCCATTTTTTCTAATATTTTACAGGTGGGGAAAGTAAAACTCAGATATGGGGAAACCTATCCACAGTTTTAAAAAGGCTAGTGGCAGAATTGGCATCAGCCATTTGATGCTGTCATCCTAGGGAGAATTTTGCATAGTCATTTGAGGAAGAGCTGAGGTAACAACAGTAATAACTTATATTTAATGAATACTTTACTTATGCCAGAATCTATTATAATTATAGTAGAGGCCCGGTGCACAAAATGTGTGCACTCAGGGGGGTCCCTCAGCCCAGCCTGTGCCCTCTCACAGAGCCTCGGGGGAGGTTGGACTGCCATGGAGGTGGGAGAAGCTCCTGTCACTGCTGCTGTGCTCACCAGCCATGGGCCTGGCTTCTGGCTGAGCAGTGCTCCCCCTTTGGGAGCCCACTGACCACCAGGTGGCAGCTCCTGCATTGAGTGTCTGCCCTCTGGTGGTCAGTGTGCATCATAGTGACCGGTCGTTCTGCTGTTCAGTTGATTTGCATATTAGCCTTTTATTATATAGGATTACTTAAATCAACCCATTTATTTTATGCTGAAAATTTATGAGAAAGGTACAATGATTATTATTATTATACAGACATGAAAAGTGAGATGCATCTAGAGTCTGTAATGAATAAATGGTAGAGTTGGAACTTGAACTGTAGATCCCTTCACCACCCCTATATACTTGAGTTTGGGTCTCTTCTGACATTAACAGTTCTGAGGTTCTGGGTATGTCACTTAATACCTTGTAAGCCTCAGTTTCTTTATTTGTGAAATGTTGGTATGGGTTGTATAATTTTAAGAATTGTAAAAGTTTGATATCTAGAATTTTCTTAGGTTATATTTGTAAACTCAACACACTCTCATTTAATGCTGCTCACATATGCAGCTCCTCCAAAGCAGCCACCCTTCAAACTCTCATTTTGCTTCCACATTCAATCTTTAAAGATCAATCTTATTATGATTATTTTATGCTCATTATCCATTCATCTATTAGTTTCTGAACATCGGCTAGGAGCAAGGTGCAGCCTTCAATGTTCTGTGTCTCCATGCATAAAGATTAACTCTTTCTCTAACCCTCCTGGATTTTCAACTACTCAGCCCGTCTCCACACCCACTTCACCGCTTGCCAAGATTCTTGTATATGAGTAATTTAATTACCTAGTGTAGTGTTGCTTGAGTTCGTGTCACACTCTGTTTTTGTTCAGCACTTTTTTAGTCCTAAGATTTCTAATCTGGAGGCTTCTATTTCTGAATTAGACTTGAACTAATTCAGGCCGTCAAGAGGTCTGTGTCCTGAAATTTCCCCTGAGTCAGAAGAACAAATATTTTGTATAAATAGAAACCCAGATGAAACAGGACAGAGAGTTGATATAAATAAGAGGAACCTACCATTAGAAGTATCTAGAAGATACAGTTATCTACATGGGATTCATAGCTTCACCAGAGAGCAGGAACACAAGCATTTAGGCATTGAAAGAGAAATACAGAAGTGTATGTGTGTGTGTGAGAGAGGGGGAGGGGTTATTGAGGAAATAGAGTATTTGTGAGTGGAGGGACAGTGAGTAGAAGAGGCATACTACAAAAAGTCTTTAATTTGTTGTGGCATTAATAATTTTCATGAGATTATAATTTGTTGATACATTCTCTAGCAAAAGGCTGGTTTTTCCATCACTCCTTATTATCCATATCCAAAAATCCTTTGCCTGTAAGTCACCTGCGTCTCCTAATAAAACAATAACCTAGGACCTCAAACTGAATTCCCAATGTCATATCCTCCACAAATATATAAATTTATCACATATATAAAGGCTCATGTAATTTTTATATTCCTTTTCCATTACTTCATATCATTTTCCAACTTTAAACAGAGATATTTGCAGACTATGTAGAAGTTATCAAAGAAGAATATAAATATTAATGGATCAATTTAAGGTAATGGCTATATTTTGAGGATCCGCTCTGTGCAGGCTGTTATGGCAAAAGGCTGAGGTATTACTATCCAGAAGAAACATGGTATATGCAAAGCAGAATACAGAATCACAGATATTTTAAATCAGAAGGAACCATGAGATTCTCAAAGGTTGAACATTTAGGATAGAAACATAAAAATAAGGTTTCATAATCTTCCTAAATAGTTATAACTATACAAAAATATCTCTTCCAGCTCTCTTTTTAAGATAAAGTAACATTCTATGCTTATAATACATTGAATGATATATTTTGGCAATTTTGGTTTCTTATTAAGGCTCCGTCTTAGGTCACAATTGCTATAAGTAGGTCTTGAGACAAGGGTACTTGCAAAAATGATATATTGGAGAGTAAGTGCTCAAGGGGGAAGGGGTGTGAATACATCAGAACAGGGAAAGGGGCAAACTAAACAAACACAAGATCTCAGTTCGACACCAACTTCAACCAACTTCAACATGATCCTCCAGGGAGCTCGGAAGCACACATTGCACCAGAGTTGGTCCCACCTTATGGCAAAGAGACTGGACTTTGGTAACCTTCCCATCACCAGTTATTGGTTTCAAGCTGACCTGGGATGAATGACATAGGTCCTCCAGGCTCACGGCTTCCTTCAGGACAAGAGCAATTTTCCAGAGAAGGAACCAACGGTGAGCAGCCAGCACTCCCAGCAGCAGGGGCATGGGTACACTGATCTGGTAAATGGGATTTTGGTAGAACATCACCAGCACCCACTAATGTCAGCAAAGAGAACCAATTTGTTTTGAAGACTATACAGACGGAAATATTTTACATTTTTTTCGTCTCCGAGTATTAAAAATGCATCTGAATTTATGGTGTGTTAGATAAAGCATGCATACAGATTATTGGGCAAAATGTGAACAGATGAATCAAAATCTCCAAGGGTTTCAAACTGGAATTTTATAAAACTTGAGCTAAAATTCAAGCATCTTTAGTAACAACTTAGTGACATGGGTTTATGCCCCCAAAGAATGGGAATCTAATGATCAAAAGTGTTGTCACTAGAGATTTAAATAAAGCCTTCAATACCAATTGCTATAAAAGGATGAATTAGGCTATTTTGACATAGTCTACTACTCGTGAAAGTAAGCAAAAGAATTCCTTGTGATTTGCTGGAAAGCTGTTCAAAGGGAGCTGACTGATCTTGGACATGTACTCTTTTCACTCTGCTGGATTCCTTCCTCCTCTCACCTGCAAAGAAGCTGGAGGTCCAGCAGCCATGCTAGACCATGAGGTAACATTGAGGATGGAAGGAACGGCAGCAAGATGGAAGGTTCCTGGTTTCCTGAGGACCATGGCCTTGCTCTGCCAGTAATATATCGCTTGCAACTGGTCCTCTTTCATGTGACAGAGCAATAAATCTCTCCTACTTTATACACCACTATTTCAGGTTTTCTGTTACATGCAGCAAGATTTTTAACTCATGCAGCCATTTTTCATACTCAAAATGTAAAATTATCAATATTTGTTGCACTTCAAATTTTCCAGTACGAGTAAAGCATATTATCAAAATATCATGTTATTTTTAAAACAAAGGGTTTATAAATATATTAAAATCAAACTAGACAAAAATCTCATCAATTAATGGAAAGCAGTAGCACATTTTTATCAAACAAGTGCTAATTAAATTGGACTGCTTTGCTGCAATAAAGATCACCTTGATGCTTTGAAGCGAAAAGCATCATTTAACTCTTACTGCTGCATTTCTTTGAAAAGTACCAAATCTCTTTTGTAAGTCTCTCTGAATGTAAGGTATTCATTACCACTTGGATAAAAACAGAATGTTGAGGGTCACATGATGCTGGCAGCTGAGATTTAAACTCAAGGTCAGTCACTGGACTCTCAAGCAGCCAAATTGCGTTTATTGCCAAATCGACTCATGCCTGTAGTCCTTTAAAGATATTTATACTCTAATACATAGGCTGTATGTCATTAAAATTGTAGCAGAGTAAGAAAAGCTGACTTCAGAAATAGTTATGGAAAGTTGGAATACAGCCTGAAGTTCTCTAAAATAATCAGTATGGGGCTATAAAGACTTGAAATCAGATGATAAACATGTATTCTCAAAGCATGCACATTTTAAAACAGTAACTTGTATCAGCTGCTAAATGGAGGAACTAATGCAATTATCAGAGTAGTGTTAGATACTGAAATATTACATTCAATTTGGGTCTACAGATGACAAACTTAATGAAAAAAGGAGGTTGCTTGAATAAGTGTTACTATACAATTCCAACATTTATCTGCCTAATTTAGAAATGGAATAAAATGTAGTAGATAATACAAAGTTTCTCAAACAAATGATTCAGTAGCCAAAAAATAAAACAAATTGGCATATTGATTTTTTCCATTGATTTTTATTTTTTACTTTTTAAAATTTCTTTATTGATTAAGTTATTACATATGTGTCCTTATCTTCACATTACCCCCCAGTCCCCCCACTCATGCCCTCACCCCCCTGTTGCCTGTGTCCATTGGTTAGGCCTATATGCTTGCATACAAGTCCTTTGGTTGATATTGAAACTATCACAGTCTGAGAAATCTAATATCACCTAAGAAAAGTACCACATTACACTTCTCCATTGTTAATTATTCTAAAGGAGACTATCACCCGTGTAAACATTTAAATAATAAGTAAAAAATATCTCCTAGGGTAACCATATTTATTACACTCATTTTAAGAGAAAATGAACATGGTTCTGCTTATATAAATTTAATATTTGAATAATTTCCCCAGACACTTTATTCCACTTCCAAATATTGACTTTATGAACAAAATACTTTTTTATATTCCTGGACTACAGAAATAATTACCTTTGATAGAAGGGTATTTATTTGCAATGATGGGAAACACATTTGTATCTTTGAGGTTCATTGAATACACACTCACCCACACATACAGTGTTTTATGGTTTTATCATGCCTGCTATCCATTTCACATTCTTCATTACCCTGTGTTTTTCGGCTTATAACCCTGCTCCTCTCTGGTGGTGTTGGTTAGGGCTTCCCTCACTCCTGCTCCAGAAGTGGGCATGCGATAGAACCTTCCCAATCAGAACACATATTCCCAAACTGTCAATTGAATCGGAAATGTGTAGATGATTTTATCAGCATTAATCCTAGGTCTTCTGTTGTAAAGAAGGGTGTTTTTACTTTCTGTTGGAACTGAAGTACATATAAGCCTGAGACTAATATGGATACCATATTGACAGAGAGTGCCTAAGAAGAGACTGGAAAGCACAGTTGAGAGAAGGTGAGAGAGGTACTAGGCCATGTGGCATAAGTTGAGCTCCTGATTCTAACTGCCTGAAGGAAGTTGGATCTCTTCACTTTTTAGTTAGTAAAGCCCCTTTGTTTTTTAGTTTGCTAGTTTTTGTCACTTATACCTGAAATAGATCTGATCTATACTTATACATGTGTGTATATTTATTGAGATGAAGAGATAGAGAGACCTACATTCTAATGATGTAGTTAATTAAAATGAAATCGATACAATTATTTAAACTTTTAGCACCTCAGTTTCCTTTTTGAGAAGTGAGCAAGTTAGATTACATGGCCGATATTTTTTTCCTATGTCAAAACTTACTGGGTCCAATCAATTGATTTTGATGAATTAATAATCAGAGTCATATAAATCTGGAAGCAATTTAACCCCAGGTCTGAGAAGTAACAAGAACTATCAAAAATATGACTGGTCTCTAGGTCAAGAGGTACCATTTTATAGTCAATTCATTTCAGGAACAAAGGGATTAAAACACAGGTAACTATAGGGCCAGCTGGTAAACCTTGGTCTAGGTCAGTGGTTGGCAAACTGCGGCTCGCGAGCCACATGCGGCTTTTTGGCCCCTTGAGTGTGGCTCTTCCACCAAATACTGACTTCTGCACATGGGCCACGAAGTTTCAACCGCACTGTACGTGCACGCCCACACGTGGTATTTTGTGGAAGAGCCACACTCAAGGGGCCAAAGAGCCGCATGTGGCTCACGAGCCCCAGGTTGCCGACCACTGATCTAGGTTTAACACTAAGCCCAGATAAGTAGTGTGCTATGGAATATAATAGCAAGGGTGATGAAAGCCAAGTTCCAACTCAGAATTCCTTATCTGTAAAATGAGAGTAATATTAGCTCCCTTAGAGTCTTGTACTAAGAATGTGCTCATATAATATATTTAAAGCTCTCATCACAGTACTTGGTACAAAATAAGTGCTCAACGTTTAATGTTATTATTCTCTGCTATTAAAATCACCAAAGTGTGCCCTAACCAGTTTGGCTCAGTGGATAGAGCGTCAGCCTGCAGACTGAAAGGTCCCAGGTTTCATTCAGGTCAAGGGCATGTACCTTGGTTGCGGGCACATCCCCAGTAGGGCATGTGCAGGAGGCAGCTGATCCATGTTTCTCTCTCATCGATGTTTCTAACTCTCTGTCCCTCTCCCTTCCTCTCTGTAAAAAATCAATAAAATATATATATTAAAAAAATCACCAAAGTGCTTGAAAAATATAGTTCCTTTTGTCATGAACATTAATCCACAGATGTTTCCAAAAAATAGTATGTGGAAGTTGTAAAAACATTTTTAAAAATCGCTCAGCACATTAGCTCCATTTAATCTTTGTGAGATCCTCCTTATGACTGCCAACCTGATATTTTCTCCACATCTTCACACATTGCCTGTGATTTCTGGTCAGGAAAGTAAGTAAATAAATAAGTTAATAAACGCCCAATCTGGCAGAGTATTTCTCCATCTATATATGAACCAGAAATGCCAATCATTTCTAATGTTTATTTCCCCGATGCAATAATTACCATCTATTTACAGTTAAGCCACTGATTACTATGGAAAGTCTTGTAAGCAAACCATACCCCATACCCCAAATGTACTGCTGTAAAAGGGAAAAAAAATTAAATCATGAACCAAAACCCTAAACACAATCCAAAACAGAAGTCATATGTTTTAGGATTCACAGAAAGAGAAGGCTGCACCTATTTTCATTTGATAAGAGATGATGCTTTTTTTGGCAATACAAAGCTTAAAACTATTTCTCTGATATTTGATTTTTAGTCAAACTGGAAAATTTATGAAACAGTGATTTAATCACACATCAATAATAGCAAGAAGAAAAGGAGAATAGGAAAAAAACACATTCTAATATTACAGAATAAATATTTTCCTAATTTGCATAACATATGTTATACCTTTAATATGTTTACAAGATGTGGCACAACTAATATTTACATTTTAATGCATACAAGTAGTTTGTATGAGAAAGAAATCTTATCAAGAAAACTCGACCTATGGAAAACTAAATTTTTGTGATTAACATAATTTTATAAGGCTAGCAATAACATTTAAAAAAGACTAGTATCTGAACCTTTAACAAAAACCCAGTGGTTTTTTTTTAAATTGAATTTATTGGGGTGACATAGGTTAATTAAATTATATAGGTTTCAGGTGTACAGTTCTATAATACATCAACCCCAAGTCTCCTTTCCTCACTATTTATCCCCCCTATATACTCTTCTACCTTCCTCCACCCACTCCCCTCTAGTAATCACCATGCTGTTGCCTATGACTAAGAGTTTGTGTTGTTGTTTTTTCTGAATCCCTTTACTTTTTTCACCCAGGCTTGCAACCCCTTCCCCTCTGACAGTTGTCAGTCTGTTCTCTATCTATGAGTTTGTTTTTATTTTGTTTGTTAGTTCATTTTGTTCATTAGATGCCACATACAAATGAGGTCATGTGATATTTGTCTTTCTCTGACTGGCTTATTTCGCTTAGCGTAATAGTCTCCAGGTTTATACATGCTGTCACAAAGGGTAAGACTTCCTTTTTTTAAGACTGAGTAGTAGCCAAAACCGGTTTGGCTCAGTGGATAGAGCATCAGCTTTCGGACTGAAAGGTCCCAGGTTCGATTCTGGTCAAAGGCATGTACCTTGGTTGCGGGCACATCACCAGTGGGGGGTGTGCAGGAGGCAGCTGATCAATGTTTCTCTCTCATCGATGTTTCTAGCTTTCTGTCCCTCTCCCTTCCTCTCTGTAAAAAATCAATAAAATATATTAAAAAAAAGACCGAGTAGTATTCTATTGTGTAAATGTACCACAGCATTTTTTATCCACTTATCTTGCTCATGGGCACTTAGGCTGCTTCCGAATCTTGGCTACTGTAAATAATGCTGTATTTAACATGGGGTGCATATATTCTTTCAAGTTAGTGTTTCAGGAAAAAACCCAGTCTTTTATTTTATAGTATATTTGAAATAAATTTAAGAGTGAGTTTTTATGCAAAAATGTATGTAATCCAAATCTTAGTTACAAACTGAATGTCTTAGAATGTAACCTGGAGGTGATATTTTTATATAATGATTTAAGGGGCAAGAGTCTATCTTTATATCTGTAGGAATAAAAATATTATTTCCTGAGTACTTCCAAAAGTATATTTAAAGCTCTTAAATTCTACTAAATTAAATAAGGAAATACAATTCTAGTTAACTACTTAAACAGAGGATTTACTGCTCTGATAATTGAAATAAAAAGCCCTTTGGTGACTATCACTCTAAAATGGGCTTGAGAAAGATATATTTTATGGGCCAGGAGGGGGATTTAGGAGAGGAGGAAAATTTCCTTTGGTGCAGGTGATCTATTAAAGTCTCAAATTACCTTCAGCAATGTTGATAACTAAACTCAGCACTTGCTGTCTCAACAGGTGCACCTATGGGCCCACCGACCCTCAGCTCTTAGTCAAGGCCAAAAAGAGCGATAGCCCGTCCTCACACAGCTGTGTCTCTGGCTGCCACTACAAAAGAGCCAAACTGGACTATTTTTAGGTTTAGGGTAGGCACTCAGCCAAAGCTCAGCAGCCCCACAAGAGCATGTACTGAGAACACTGAGACCTTTGCGTTGTACCAGGGCTCCACCAGCCTCAGGCCTGCCTGCCTAGTCACCCAACCCTATGTTCTGTTACCTGTTCCCAAACTACCTGTGGCTTTCATCACCTTGGTCACAGGTCTACTTTCCCATGCCTTTCACAGTCTCTCTCCTATTTCAACTTTTATGTCTCAGTTAGCTCCAGACCTTGAAGCCATGAGAAAGAAAGGAAAGAAGGAAAAAAAATCAGAAACACTCTGCAGCTGCTTCCTTAAAGAAAACATCGTGTTGAATTTGTTCATAATATATATCCTTCACTTCGTTAAGCCTGCAAGTCATGGCCATTGCCAACACTGTGCTGAAAAACAAGAGGAAAGCACATGTTTATGATACAAAAAAAGTGGCAGGTAAAACAATTGATCTGGAAAGGAGATAGTTTAAAGGAGGCCAGGGAAGGGAGCTTGGAGTCTGATGTTCAGTGGTGTGCATTAATTTATCTTTGTTGAATATGGATACAGAGGGCTCATATGTCTTGGAGTGTGCATGTCTGCAGTTTCACTGTGTGCTAATCTTAGTGGGTTTGGAAAGCTTTGTTTTAATGAAAGAAATTATTCTATATTAGATTGTGCTTTCTCCTCATGCTCTTTGTAATTTGTAAACTGAAGTATATGCATATATTTATATTAACCTTTTAGATATTACTAGCAAAACAGTAATACAAACATACTTTTCTCTTTTTAAAATGATGTTTTATTGTAAACGGATATGAGTGTTCACATATCAAATCCAATTTTTGCAAGTAAAGTGGTTATTATAAAATTAATAAGTAATCTAGGACAACCAAAAGAAAAGTCAAACCTTAATTTTACAGAATTGTTTTATCTCTACACAGTCATTTTCAATAATTGCTTAAATTCTGTGAAATAATAATCTAGAAAATGCATTGCAATGTGTCCCTATAAGTGTAATTTCATATGCCTTATATGAAAAATAAATAAAATAATAATGGGAAGAAAATTGATATTTCATTTCCCATTTAATTTTAACCCCATAATTGCAGCCCAATTTCAATATGGCAGATGCAATTTCAGGGATTTATTCTCAAAGAACCAGTATTGTGCAGAGATCTGCCTGGTTCATGTTTTGTAATTGTTTCTCATGAATGAGGGCATTGTTTGCCAAAAAAATAATCTATTGTATCTTCATTTTAAGCCAGTAGCAGAAAATGAATTGTACTTCAAAGAAAGACATAACTAAAAGAGGCAATCCTATAAAGTGGTATGGTTTTTGTGCCTTTACAAAAACAATTTTTAATATTTAAAAAATATATTAGTTACATATATAGGCCAACACTCAAACTCAGGAGCAAATTATAGAGCAGAGTTCAAAATCACACCTCAGCCATTTAGTAGTTACCTGACCTTGAGAAAGTTACTTAAACTCTGTGTGTTTTAGTTTTTTTAGCTCTAAATTGGAGATGACTCTTCCTTTATGATCTGGTTATGAGAATTCAGTGAGGCACCCACGTTTGCAGTCCCTCAGGGTGGGCTTATCCTTTCACTGTTAGTAAATCCTCTCCCTGTGAAATCTTGTTCCCTTCTGAAATTTCAACTATCAGCACCATGTGGATGATTCTCAAATATTTCTCTCTATGACTAACTCTTTTCTTAGCTTCAGCCCTCTATCCCCAAAGCCTACATTGTATACCCACATGGATATCCCATCAACAATTCCAAGTTAATGTCTCAAAACAAACAACCCTCTTCCTACTGCTTTCTAATTTTGATCCTATTCCTGGCTTTGTTTCTGCGAATGTTATCATCATCTTCCCAATGATCCAGGATGATTAGCTATTTTTAAGACTCCCCAAATACGTTCAGATACATTGGCTTTTATTGACTATATGTAAAAGGAGGTCCATGGTTAAATGAATTTCGGAAATTGGGTTAAAAAGTTATGTTAACTTTGTGACTGCCAATTTGCACTTCTTAATCATTTCACCTTTTCCACCCAGCCCCCCAGACCCCTTTGTCTCTGGCACAGGGATATAAAGTACAGCATAGAGAATAGTGGCAATGATATTGTAATAACTATGTATGGTGCCAGGTGGGTACTGCAAATATTGGGGTGACTACTTGTGAACTATATGATTGTCTACTGTTACACCTGAAACTAATACAAAACAATATTAAATGTAAACTGTAATTGAGAAATGAAGTTTTAAAAAAAGAAAAAAAATTAAGTTATCTTTTGTGGGGGTAGAGTGATTCATATGTTTATTATTTTTATTTTAGCGATGGTTTAATGGATGTATATAAATGTGCAACTTATCAAAGTGTACACCATAAATATATTAGTTTATTTTATGTCAATTATCCCTAAGTAACGCTTTTTTTTAAAAAAAAACCACTATGGTTGAATACAGTAATAGAAAATAAATTTCAAATATATTCATGTCATTAATAGTTAAGATTATATATGGGATTACATGGAAGTTTCCTCTTTGGGGGAAAATTTAGGGCAGAATTCTAATATTTGCTTTAATTTTTAGCAAATATTTTCCATAATATGTTCAAGATTTTAAATATGCAACTGAATTTATTCTCTGGCTGGTTGCTCAGTGGTTAGAGCATCAACCTACAGACTGAAGGGTCTGGGTTCAATTCCCAGTCAAGGGCATGTACCTGGGTTGCAGGCCTAATCTGAGCCTGGGTTGGGGCATGTGCAGGAGGCAACCGATTGATGTGTCTCTCTTACATCGATGTTTCTCTCTCTCCCCCACTCCTTCCATTCCACTCTCTCTAAAAATCAATGGAAAAAAATATCCTCCAGTAAAGATTAACCAAAAAATATATGTATATATTGCTGAATTTAAGTCCTAAATACAAACCAAAGAGCTGCATACCATATGTAAGTTTTATTTTAATATTTCAGCTTATTTTAAAAATAAGTTATCTTTATTGCAGGATTCCAGGGCATGTTGCACATGTTCTGTGAAAATCTTAGAGGAGGTTATATTAAGCAGCATTTACATACCTCATAGGACTACAGAAATCTTTTTTGAGGGGTGGGGAAAAACAGAGAGGCCCACATTGAATAATTGGTGTTTCATAGAACAATCTTTGAGAATTATTACCATGGTGTCTGCTATTACCATTCCCTTTTCCTCATCTCCCACAATTTACCAACCACTTATTACCACATAGTTTTATTGTCCTTGTTGAATCCCTAGCTCATTCTGAGCCCCTTCCTCTATAAGTTTGGCCTGGATGACATATATGCTTTCCATCTACTACCTTTTCTAAGTCTGTCATATCAAACTCTCAATTCTGTATCTTCTATAGAACTGAGTTCTATTTTGTTATAAGAGATACAAAGATGTATAAAACACAACTCTGTTGTCATAGAATCAATTCATGGGAGATGGGAATACTCAAACAGAGTTCGAATATATACTCAATACCACAGGTATAGACATGCCACATAAGTGTCATAAGTAATAAAATTGCAATCAATGATTATATGGGAAAGATTAAACTAAGTTTTTCAGGGAAGTGGGAATAGGATATTAGTCCCTAAACTTTTAAATGAAATATTCTAAAATATTTTCTACATAAAATCCCATTTTCTTATCATCTTGAACTGAGAATAAATTTAAAATATAATTCAAAATTTCATAATAAAAAACTTATTAGAGAAAGTTTGGAATGTAAAAATAGGAATAACCTAGAGTATAATCTCACTGTAGATACATCCAACTGCTAATTATGGATGAATTATTTTTTTGGCTATCTGACTTGTCTCCAAGTCAACAATTCCAAATGGTTATCTTCCAGAACTAAATTTTTCTAATAATAATGCTAAAAATATTCCAGAAGCTTAGGAAAAAATGGCATGTTAGCTAAATTTTTAAAAATCTTTTCACTTCCTATTCACAACATTTTGCTATTGATTTCCATATATCTTAAACATGCAAATCAAAGTTATATAAAAGCTATATACTCATATAGCTTAAGCTAAGGTTAACAAAGTATATTTTATATAGAAAAACTTATTAAAATGGAATCTATTTCTTAAGTTCCAAAACATTCATTTTTAAGATTGACCATTTATTTAACCTCACTGAATGTTCAATTCCTATGCACACATTAAAATATTTCTGTTTACATTACTTATAACACATAGAGTATCCACCAAAAATATTACTGAGAGTAGATACATGATTAAAATATAAATATTTATCCCAGTAAGTGTAAAGTGCTATATTAATCACAATAACCATTCCATAAACATGTTTCCCAACATTGCACCCACATTTCTTGGCCCTCAAGGGTTTACATTCTGTATTCTGTGATAAGAAATAAAGTAAAATGGTAATACAAGTTAGTAGATAAGTAATTTCTACAATATGATAACTTCTATTTTAGAAATACATGTAAGGCACTAATAGGACTGCACTCAACTCTGTTGGTATAAGTCAGATGAAATTTAGGAATTTCAGTTAGAAGCAATTTAATTAAATTTAGTGATTTACTGGGAGA
>NW_006289235.1:1892943-1900072 GCF_000327345.1 Myotis davidii
GCATGTACAAGCAGAATTGAAGAGGATGGCATTTTAAATAAAAATAAAATAGTTTCACATGGCTGGAACATGTGGTGTGTGGATGTAGCAAAAAGATGAGGTTGGAAGAACACACAGAGGCTTGGTCATGGGGTTTTTAAAATGTATCTGTTTTACATCTGAGTGATAGTTTTGACTTAAAAATGCCCTGGTACTTTCTAATTCTGTTATTTTTTCTGCATATATAGAAAATTGGTAGACGGATGATATGCATATATATGAATACTTACATATATGAATATAAAATTATAGTTAGCCTGCAATCAAATGAGATTATCACTCTGAAATTGTGGGGATTATGGAGCAGCACAAGATACCACCTTTACCCTCTTATACAGCAGATTTTTTTCTAACCATCAACTATATGGAGAGTGGTGTGACGTGAAAATCACCAGCTATGAGCTACTTGGGTTTTATTTAGTCTTAGCTTTATATCTAACTAGCTGTGAGAACTGGAATCTCACTTCAGATATCTGTAAATGAGTTGGAAAATATTCTCCAGGTCCTTTCCAGTTGTTATTCTATGTTATTTGCCACAGGGAGTTGAACAGTGAAATAGCAAAACTCTAGACCAAATACCAGGTTTCCTTAGCTTGTTCTATCTATCTATCTATCATCTATCTATCTATCTATCTATCTATCTATCTATCTATCTATCTATCTATATCTATCTATCTATCATCTACCTATCTATCTATATCTATCTATCTATCTATCTATCTATCATCTATCTATCTAATCTAATTTTAAAATCTTCAATCTTCTTAATCCATTTATTAGTCTCTTCTTTCACCCACCCTCCAGCCCCCTTTTCTTTTCTGGCCACTTTCTCTTTGTTTTTCTACAGTTCTTTTTTTCCCCTGCTGCTTTGTGGTTACAAGTTGTTAATTGCACCTTGCACTACAACCACACTAACAGCAGTCCTCATTAACTAGGGCCAGGGAGGGAAATCTCTCAAGTAAATGAATTCTAGTAGCAGTGGGGATTGCAAAACCATTTCCCACATATTCAATTGGTTCAGAAGAAGCCTGAACAGAGAGCAGCAAAGAACTGAGTCATTTTCCTCTTTTCCCATATTCCACTCAGATGCTAATCTCTTTTGCTCTCAAACTGTTTTTTGATATGGTTCCTTCTTATGGGCTGAATTATGTCTCCCCAAATTATATGTTGAAATCCTAACCTCCAGTGACTCAGAATGTGACTGTATTTGGAGATAGGTCTTTAAAGATGTGACCAAGGTTAAATGAGGTGAGCCCTAATCTCACTAGTATTCTTATAAGAGGAGATGAGGACACAGCTAAACCAAAAGAAAGACCAAGTGAGGACAGAGGGAAAAGAGAGCCACTTACAAGCCAAGGAGAGATGCCTCAGAAGAAATCAACCCTGCCAACACCCTGATCTCAGATGTCTAGTCTCCAGTACTGTGAGAAAATAAATTTCTTTTGTTTAAACTACCCAATCTGCTATGGTATTTTGTTATGGCAACCCTAGGGGACTAATATACTCCTTAACCATTTATAACATTTTGTGTTTGAATTGAGCCCATTCCATTTTTCCCATTGGTGATATATATTTCTTCTTGATAGTGTAACAAAACAAAGATGGTTAACTATAATCATAGTGCTAGAATGAACTCTGTTGCTCATATATACTTTAGGTATTCATTTATTTTATTCAAAAAGCATTAACTGAATACCTTTATATTTTTTTAAAAAATATTTTTATTGATTTCAGAGATGAAGGAAGAGGGAGAGAGATAAAAACATCAAGGATGAGAGAGAATCATTGATTGGCTGCCTCCTGTATGCCCCGCACTGGAGATCCAGCCCGCAACCTGGGCATATGCCCTGACTGGGAATCAAACCATGACCTCCTTGTTCATACATAGGTCGACACTCAACCACTGAGCCATGCTGGCCAGGCTGAATACCTTTATATTCTAAGTCCTGTGCTTATTTCTAGGTATCGGGGAGGAGGAAACCGCAACAAAATAAAATGACATTATTACCATAATAACAATCAATCAAACATCTCCCTGCCCTCAAGGAATTTGGATTCTAATTATAAAGTGAATAAATTCATGAAATATAGTGAAAGATGTACATTTTGAAGGGGTTATGAAGCTGGAACACTGAAATCATACCTCACCTTGTCTGGTGGAGTGAAGGGACTGGGGAAAAGGGGTTAGGATAGAATTTATCATGGGGATAAAATAGAAACCAAGCTTTAATTAATAAAGTTTTCAGTAAGGAGAAGATGGGTAAAGGGTGTCCATTTCAGGAAGGCGTAAACCTGACATTCTGAGAGAAGGGTAATTTGGGGTCACCCATCTAGGACTCTGTGGCTAAAGGGGGAGGAATAGAAGGTAAGGAGCATGGTGAGAGAAGCAGCAGAAGCAGTAAGCTGGGTCCACAGAACACATGGAATTGTATTCCCATGGAATTGACATCCATCTATATCAGGGAAAAATATTTTTCAATTTGTTAATCAAGGTTAATTTAAAACTCATAACCTGTAATAATCTGTTTGAATGAAGTAAGTTCTCTCATATTCATTCCTAGTAATAAGTATATTTCAGTGCAAGGACTTTCTAAGTGATTGTGAATTTTACCCAACTTGTAATTTCCTTTAGGAATCTAAACTCCAATATTTTCACGAGATGATAACTATAAGCAAAACAAAGAGCTTTATTTCATTGAACAAGGAATAGTTCTTCACAAAGGAATTGCAAATACCCCCAATTAATGATTATTCTAATTGCTTTCCCTGTTGGAAGACACTATTTCCTGTTCTGTGTTTAGCCAGGATAAACAATGGTAGCACCATCCCTCTAGTCCAGGATATGAACTGTTTCATATAGATGAAATATTATTATTACAAAGTCTGTCTTACATTCCAAACCCAGCCTTCTGACAGGATTTATGAATGTTGACCCCCACATCCGCCAAGCTGGTTTTTATACTATGATGAAGTGGGTATGTGTGTTGTGTTTCTATGAACTCAGTTCATAACTCTATAACCTTCCTAAAGGTAATGGCTAAATATCAGGTCTAACTTTTTTATTTAAAGTTACTTAAATTAGAATAACTGACTGGATAGATCTTTCTATACATGTACACTTTCTGCCCAATGTCTAAAATGATATAAGTACAAATATATACAGTATAAACCTACATCTGCCTAACTCAGAAACTAGGGAATCAACATTGACAATTTTTCTCTCTGCAAACCCGTTTCTCTTTCCGCATTCCCTTCTCTAATTCTATTACTAACCTCTACCAAGTAAATATCTAAATGGTTCTCGATTGCATTCCAACTTTTCCATTCCTAATGTCCTAGTAAGACACATATTTTGGATATAACCTCAACCTGCTTACACTTGCTTTTAGAACAGTGGCTCTCAACACAATCTGCACCAATTCAGTTCTGCTTTAATTGGTCTATTTTTATTTATTAACTAGAGGCCTGGTGCACGAATTCATGCGCCAGTGGGGCCCCTCAGCCTGGCCTGTAGGATTGGGCCAAAACTGGCTCTCCAACACCCCCGGAGGTGTCCTGGATTGCAAGAGGGCACAGGCCAGGCCGAGGGACCCCACTGGTGCACAATCAGGGTCAGGGAGGGACTCAGGAGGTTGGCCAGCCAGGGAGGGACTGCAGGAGGGTTCCAGGGCATGTCCGGCCCATCTCACTCAATCCTGATAGGCCGGACCCCAGCAGCAAGCTAACCTATAGGTTGGAGCATCTGTCCCCTGGTGGTCAGTGCATGTCATAGTGAGTGGTTGAGCGCCTTAGCATGTCATTAGTATATTATGCTTTAATTGGTTGAACGGCTGACTGGACAACTGGACATTTAGTATATTAGGCTTTTATTATATAGGATTAATTATTAAATTTATTGGGATAATATTCATTAATAACATTATACAATTCTATAATATATCATCTGGATATTGCATTGTGCATTTATGATCCAATGTCAAATATCTTTCTATCTCCATCTATTTGACACCCTTTACCCTTTACTACTCCCCCACTACCCTTCCTCCTGGTAACCACCATACTCGTGTCTGTGTCCACCAGTTTTTGTAATTTTTGTTTGTTTGTTGCTTTGGTTTGTTCAGTTGTTTCTAGAATCAGGGCCCTAGATATGTACAATATTTAAAGCTTCCCAGGTGACTCTAATGTGCAGGAACAATGTTTTAAAGCATTCTCAATGTGTGGTCCATGGACCAGAGATATCAGCATCACTTAGGAAACTTGTAAAAATGAAAATCATTAGGCTCTACCTCAGATCTACTGAGGGTGGAGTCCAGTAATTAGTATTTTAATAATCAGTCAGGTGATTGTAATGGAGGCTAAAGTTTGAGAACCACTACTATGGGGTTGGAATCCCATACATCTATTCAATTTGTGATCCCTCAAGACAGTGTCAGAGTTCTCTCTAAGCATTAAGAACAAAAACATAAATATTAGAGTGTACTATTTCCCTGCTAAAAATTATTCACTGGCTTCTAAACTTTGTAGCATGGCCTATAACTTATTGGTGTGCTCTTCATAATCTAAGTTGTATTTCAGCTATACCATATCATTGGGTTGATGATCTGATTAATACCCAAGTATTCAATTTCCTACATACCCTACTCTTACACACTTCACACCCTGTACATGCTGTTCCCTCATCTTAAATGCCCTTTCCTGCTCCCCAATCTGGCAAATCCTCTTCTTCCATTAAGCCTCAACCCAATCCATTCCACTTTTTGAAAGTCTTCTTGGCTCTCCTTGGAACTCCTTGTGTTCCTCCTTACATGCTGCCACTATAATATATGTAAACTTATATCATACCAATCTCCATATTTTACTGGACTTATTATTAGTATATTTTTCCTCTTTTCTTGGGGACATGAGTATGTTTTCTGCACCTTTTTATCTGCAACATTTACTGTGATGCTTGGTATGTGTTTGGAATGGATACATCAACAAAGATTCATGTAAATGTTTAGGAAAATTTTGTTGGATCTTATGGTGTATCTCTTCTAAGCAAGTGTTTGACCATCAACAACATTTGGCATCAAAGATTTTAACAAACTAAGAAGGCAGTGAGTTTCCGCTTCATGTGAAATATCTTGCATTGTCATGATACTTTATAATTTCCAAGAGTTTTCACAGATATTATTAGTCACCTAGAAAGGAGGGCTGAATCTGCTCTTTTAAAAAGTTCAAGATGCCAAATATTCTTTGACCATGTATATTTTGTTTTATCTCCTTCATTGTATAAGCTACTACAATGTATAGAATAAACTCTGAAAACCTATCTGAATATAGTACAGCTTAGAGCTAGCCACTTCTCTTTCCACCACTCATACAAAAACCAAAACCAAACAAGAAGGCATCAGAGGTTAGTCATGCTGGGATCCATCTATTTGGTCACCAGTTATTAAGCATCAATCACTAGGAACTTTGTTTAGCACACATAATACATAACCTATTAAATAAGAGTAGACACTGTGTAAACAAACTCACAGCTTATTGGGACAGACAATCCTGTAAACAGGTGAATTCAAGACAAGAATTAAATGCAATGGGAAAGAAACAAACACAATACAATCTCAGAACTAAGAAGAAATGCCAACCTACCCACTTTGCCTACATCTAAAGAAGGCTTTATTTCTTCTTCTATAAAATACCCAGTTGGAACTAACAAAGAAGATATCATTTTTTTCTTCTTTGACCTTTCCCCCTTTAGTTTAAAGGAATATTATTGATCCTCAAAGCATAACAGACGTATTTGAATTAATTCTATGAACAAATTTATTAACTAAGAATGTGAAAGCATTCATATCCATTCCAATTAATAAGAAATGACACTCTTCCAATGAATAAGATGTCAAAAATCATGTAGTCAATGAATGGAATGCTCTGCTCTTGGCTGCATGTATATTTGTATTCATTAATTGACTACTAATGTCAAGAAATACCCAACTAGTTTAGAACAGAGGAAGTAGCAGATGCTATAAGATAATATTTCTGACTAATGCCTAGTAATAGGTGGCAATTTAATTTTGAATTTCTTGGCTTTGGAAATTAGATATACAGATTTTACAGTTAAATGAACATTTTGTTTATATATATTAAACTTACTGAGATCTAAAATTTCATCATTTTTTTCAAATTTATGCTAGAGAGGAAATATGTCTTAAGGATGAGAAAATCTTCCATTCAAAGTCTGCTTTATAGCAATGACCTGTACTTACTTTAAAGCTATTCTAAGTAATAGGTTATTCTTCTTTCTCCTAGAGAAAATAAATTCAAGGGAATGTTAAAATTATGTCCACTAACACAAAGTAGTTTATATCTCAGAAGTTACCTATTTTAAGTGTACAATATCCTTATCTTACAACTCGCATATTGGACTTTTGTGTTTTTCTTTCTTTATAACACACAAATGCACATATGTACACTCCCACACATGGACACACACCATGAAATCTGGGTTTTATACTAAAAAAATTCCTAAAATGGTTCAAATGAATTCTAACAGTAGACGTGAAAGTCCAATCTTCTTTTATTCCTCTTTATGCAAAATCTTCACTGCCTTTTACACCCATAAGAATGTATATTTAGAAAAACTCTGAAGCTAATGTAAGTATATATCAGATATATAGGTATTTGAATGTTTATATTAATTATGTTATTTGATAAAAGAAACTACACTTAGAGTATATTCATATAATTTTAATGGTTTCCTGCAATTGGAAACATACTTGGCATATTTATTAATTAGTATTCTTTTTATACTTCTACGTAAAGGGTATTTTTTGTTTATTGTAAATACTCAAGATTCCAAAAGGGAATTTATGTCTGGGTATACATTTTAATGTGAACAATTAAAACAAACCTAGAAAACTCAAATGCATTGTAAACCTGAACTTTAGGCTGAATCAAGAGCCTATGCCATCTTTGGAACTCTGGGTATATATGACATAATTCTACTTCTTGAAATTATCTGAGATTTTTCTACACTATGTCATATCTAAAATAATAGATGTCATTATCAGACAGTTTATGTCAAAAGAAATTGATGGGTAACTGA
>NW_006289235.1:1900100-1931659 GCF_000327345.1 Myotis davidii
TATAAATTAACAACATTTATTTATTGAGCTTAATCCTACTATATGATAATATTCTAAAATCTTTGAGAATATAAGCCCATATAAGACATATTTTACAACATCCAGAAGTAGGTGATTTAGTAATAAACATATTATAATCAATTTAATTAAATATAATTAATACAAAAAAGTAAACTCAGCCCTGGCCGGTTTGGCTCAGTGGATAGAGCATCGGTCTGTGGACTGAAGGGTCCCAAGTTCGATTCTGGCAAGGGCATATACCTTGGTTGCTGACACGACCCCAGTGGGGGGTGTGCAGGAGGCAGCATTACCTCATGTGTTAAGTGGGAATAAAAATATATTTCTTTACCACAGTTTTTATAATGATTAAATTATAATAGTACAAAAATTTTAAAAATAATGGGTATCTGCAAATAAATTATTCAGTGGTAGAACATGATTTCTAGATGTCATGGAGTAGGACTGAATTCTCCTCTATTTCTCATATGTAAGCTATATTTTCAATTCTTGAAATTGCACAACACAGTTCTGAAATGTGATCTCAGAGAGGAGAATAGCTATAAGTTTAATTTATATACAGCACATTATTTAGGGCTTGGATTGTGTTCTGGTTGGGTAGGTCTTTACTTTTGGTATATGAAGATAAAAATTGGCTAAATAACCTATTACAGTTGAAGACTTAATGCAATTATGTATACCTTCATTAAGAAAAAAAATAATTGTAGAGCTATTATCATAGATTTTCTTGGAGAAAACAATGAGTCTATATCATGTCTTTTCCTTGGATAAAATTTTCTAAGTCAAAATACACTATCATGATGTCCTATAAGAACCTTTTTAATATAAAGAATGTACTTCAAGATAAAATAGTAAAGAAAAGTTACTGGATTAGTTTGGAGAAACTCAATTTCATTTTAAAATCGGGTCAGAAGGCCCATTACTTTGGTAAATCAATATTATCACTCAAGCTAGTCTTTCTCATAAAATGCCAGGATGCATCAGGTGTATAGATTTCTGTAAGGCATGAATAGTATGTTAACATAATGCACAAAATACAGTTCATATCTGCTTGTCAATAAAATACTCAGAAACATTATTTTTATTGCAAAAGATTGTACCTAATATATATGAATAGGCAGTTAGATTGACTCAGTACATGCTATTTTTCTTTGAAAAGACCCTTCAATTCCATAGATTTGAATCATTCAATAGACATTTGTCACCTTGAGTTTGGGCATATGTGAGATTAGGCTTTATGCTTGTGCACATAGTTACCCAGCAACTAGCTTTCCTTTTATAAATGAACTCCATTCCAGATTAAAACAGATGAAAGATTTCCAATCATTTTGGCCAGCTCTCATGGTGGAAAATAAGCTCAGGAAGGCAGCTATCTGAAACTGAATACTCCCTGGAATGGACATTCCGTTCTAAGTCCCCTTCAGGGAAACTCCAACAATAGCTCAAGCAGAAGCAAACACTTGTCTTTGAGGTAGTCTGAGCCAACCATTCACTTTCTTAGCAATCTGCCCTCTAACGCCAATGGAGGATTTAAGGCTCCTGTCCCCATATCAAAGAACAGCACGTCCAGCATGCTCATAATGTATGAACGAAAGTGATTCTCCCAATTTCTTCTCACATTTTCTATCACTTGGTATTAATTTGACATCTCCAAAGATAGCTCAGTTCTCAAAGGAATTCCAACAAGTCGAGTTTCTTTTTTAACACTGGTGTTTCTTTTGAGACTAAGGCGCGCGCGTGCGCACGCGCGCGCGCGCACACACACACACACACACACAGTATAAAAAAATTACAGAGTTAAACCCAAAATATCACTGATTGCATGAACTATCTAGATTAGGAAACAAGCATTTTGGTCTGAGGTTTATACTTTTTACAATTCACTGAGCACTCAGCACAAAATAATGCACTAAAGATTACCCTAATTCTGTTTCATTATTTATCCTGTGTGTGAATATAATAATACCTGGCAGTAGTCACTGTTAGATATAAACCCTTTTCAATCTGGATGCCTGAGTTTCAAATACATTCATAATTTGATGACTAACAGTCTGGCAAGTGCTGTGGTATTTAATCATTCATTTATGTGCCTATAAACAATTAGGCATAAGGAACACATAGATAGCAGGCACAGACCTTCCTCTCAAAGAGCAAGGAGTGAGTCAGAAACAACCTGACACTGACAAAGAGGAATAATTAATTTCATAGAATTATGTACAGTGAATTTTCAGTAAGAACCCAGAACAGGGGCACCATATTCTGACCTAGGTTAGTCAGAAATGCTTTTAAACAAGGTTCTCTAAGCAAACAGTAAACTAATGAATAGAGATTTTACTGTAAGAGATACGGGATGATAGTGATTTTTGTGAGAAAATGACAGAAAGTGGTAACAAATCATATGTATGAAATTATAGGATTTGTGGAACCACAATTTTATGGTTAGAAAGAAGTATGTGTGATGGGGAATAGTAGATAAAAGGTGAGAGACATGAGCAGGCACCAAACTGTAAAGGGCCTATGCACTGGGACCTTGGATTTTAACCTGTAACTAGAAGCTTCTCTAAAAGATGTTAATCTAGAGGCACAAGATCTGATTTGTGTTTTAGAAGCATGACTGGGCAGCAATTAGAATGATGCATTTAAGATTAGATTAAAGCAAGGAGATCTTCTCTCTCTCTCTCTCTCTCTCTCTCTCCTCTCTCTCTCTCACACACACACACACACACACACACCAACACAATCACATATCTTTTAATCTACAGGGGTGGGGCAAAAGTAGGTTTACAATTGTGAGTACACAAAACACATAGTTTATTCTTATATTTATTCTTGTATTATTTTTTTATACAAACAAAGGTAAACCTACATTTGCCCCAGAAGTTGTATGTTTATACAACTTCTCTCTTTGGAAGCTATATATAAATTTTATATAAATTATCTATTCATTGATATTAATAGTTATAATCATACAAAGTACAACATTGATTCCCAACATTCTGTCACTCACCAAGCAATTTCATATACCTTTTTAAAGCCTATAAAATAATATTGTGAAGAAACATTATTCCTAATTTATTCTTAAGGACAACCAGTATTAGATATGCTCAGCTCTGTGCCAGGCACTCAATAAATAATAGTTAAGTATTAGCTTGTCCACAATCACTTGGCTTGTTAGGTAGAGTCAGGTTGAAAACACAAGTAGTCTCAGGCCTTTTCCAGTAAGCATGCCCATGGACCAGCATCTCTTCTAAAATGCCAGCCCTTCCCATACAGGCTTTTCAATCATAAACAACATGAAGCACATACCTCGTAAGGTAGGGCATTTAGAACAAGGTTTAAATCACCATGACATTTTGTTCAATAAATGATGCATGTTCCTGTATAAAAGAAATAGATTGCATTCCAGTGGGTTAGCATTAAACCATCCTTCGTCTGTATCCTGAATGGTGGATTTATTAATGTACAAGACTTATCTGTTGATTAGGTCTGGTGATGACATACAGGCTTTCAGGACACCAAAGGCTTATTAAAGGTTTAATGCTGTACTTAAAATTTTTTGTTTTTCAGTAAGTATAGATTCACAGGATATTACAAAGAAACGTGTAGAGATGTCTCGTGCAACCTTCATTCTGCCTCCTACAGTGTTAACACCTTGGATAACTATGGTACAACATCAAAACTAGGAAATTATCAGTATAATCCACAGAGTTCATTCAGCTATTACCAGTTATACAGGTTTCTATTTGTGTCCCTCTGTGCATGTGTTTCTATGTGATTTTATCAAGTGTAGCTTTGTGTAACAAACACTAAAATCAAGACACAGAACAGATCTATCACCACATCCTGTCTTGTAGCATTTTTACATAGAACACATGCCCTCCCCATTCTTTTAAAAAATATTTAATGTTTAAAGCATTACAGATGTCCCCCTTTTCCCCACTGACCTTTTCTAGCCTGCACTTGCCCCCTGCCCCAGGCCTTGACCACACTATTGTCTCACACAGGGGATCGAGCCCGAAACCTAGGCGTGTGCCCTGACTGAGAATTGAATCTTGACTTCCTTTAATTGGTTGATGATCATCCACTGAACCATGCTGGCTGGGCTTCCCCATTCTTAATCTGTGACAGTGATAATCTGTTCTTGATCTCTATAATATTATTTCAATAATGCTATATAAAAGGAATAACACGATATTCAACCTTTGGAAAATTTTTTCACTCACCATGGTGCCTTTGAAGTCTACCATAGTTGTATTATTGAGTATCAAGAGTTCATTATTTCTACTTCTGAGTAGTATTCTGTGATATGGATGTTCAACAGTTTGTTTTACATTCACCCATGAGTGGACATTTGGATTGTACTGAATTTCTAGCTATTGCGAAGAAAGCTGTTGTGAACATTCATATACTACAGGTTGTTGCATGAACGTAAGTTTCCATTTTCTGGGATAAATGCCCAAGAGTGTAATTACTGGGTTGTACAGTGATTGCATGTTCAATTTTAGAAGAAACTGCCAAACTGCTTTCTAGAAAGGCAGTACGATATTACATTCCCAGCAGCATTGTATGAGAGACCCAGTTTCTCGGTATTGATTTTAGGTTTAGTGTTGTCACTGTTCTTTTACATTACTTTTAATAAAAATTGTGTATATTGAAGGTATACAACATGATTATATACATATATGTATGTAATAAAATGATTATGATCATCAAGCTAATTAACATATCCATCTCCTCACATGGTTACCATTTTTATGTGTGTGATGAGAGCACCAGAAATCTACTGTCTTAGCAAATTTCCAGTATTCAATACAATATTAACTAGAGTCATCATGCTGTACATTAGATCTCTAAATTTATTCATCCCACATAACCTCAATATTATACCCTTTGATAAACATTTCCCCCATTTTCGTCACCTTCTTGCCCTTTAGTAAACACCATTCTACTCTCTGCTTCCATGTATTCAACTGTTTTAGGTTCCATATATGAGATCATGCAGTTTTTTATTCCTTCTGTGTTTGGCTAAAAGTTATTGTCCTTTCCTTATAAAATGGGAAAGTTGTTATTAATAATATATGTTCCTATAGTGTAATTTATTTTTCATTGCAAAAGTCTTTTGGCCTTTCTTTGAGGGTTTATTTTTCAATTTGCCTTTTAGTAAACTCCCCTTCCATACCCAGGACAAATCACTTAGTGATCAGTGTATCTTTTTCTCTAAGTATCTTAACTTACTACTTTATATTTACACCAAAATACATATCTCAAGCTTTTCTAGGTTATAAAGAAAATGGATTTCTTCTTCAAGACCTAGATTGGCAAAGATAAGAACTAAGAGTAAATGACTGAATTTTCCAGGATACATAGATAACATGTAGGATGATGGAAAGAAGGGAGCAGCTGTAAGAGACATGAGAAAGGACTATATTAGTGTAGAATCAAGGGAGAACATCTTGGATGTGAAGGAGGCACAATGAAATTTTACAAAGATAGACTCTAGAATAAAATGGAGTATGGGAAATCAAAGAAGAAAATAAAACTCAATGGAAAAAAAACAGCTCCTCATTATTTATTTATGTACATTAAACTACAAAAAGGACTAAAGTGCTTTTGTTATCATGTGAAATTTTCATAAAGTGCAATCTAATTATCATTATAACATATTCTTATATGTAAATGTCTATAACTATAGTGTGCAATATTGATCCAATTCATTAGTTCAAAAATAATTATGTGCCTATTTCTGGAGAAACAATGATATATAGGCTTATTGAACTTACCAAATGGTCTGACTGATAAACATTAATTACTCACTCATATACATATGGAATCACAACAGTGGTGTGTATTACGGAGGGATATTACATGGTAGGGAAAATTTATCTACATAGGTAATTCTGACAAATGCCCAGAGGGAGTGGCTTTTAAGCGGAAATTGGTGTTATCTAGGTGAAAAAGGGAAGAAAGGTTCTAGAAAAAAGAGAAAAGCATGTGCAAAAAGCCCAATTGCAGAAAGAAACAAGGCTTATTCAAGGAACAGAAAGAAAACCAGAAAGGTGCTGAGGCAGGGGAAGCATTACAGGAGATGTGATAGGAGAGGAGGACTGTCTAAATTTCATTTGATCTTGTTTTGCTTTCCTAGTAGCCAAGAGAAGCTACTAAAGCGATTAAATGGGCATTCATATCATCAAATTTAGCTGACTGAGTGAATCATAGGGAATGGATTAGAGGGAAGGGGAAGGAGGTATCCAAAGAAGCCAGAAAGGGAACTGATGCTATATTGCTAGTGAGGAAAGCAGATTGGGCTAGTAATTGTAGAGGAGATGAAGAGAAATGGGTAAAAAAATATTGGGAGATAAAACCCACAGTAATTGGCTATGGTTTAGACAAAAGTGGGCAAAAGAGATGAGTTTCAGGGATGAAACAGGGTTCTAGCTTGTGAAACTGGGTGGATGGTAGGGAACAATGAGAAAAGATCAGGAGGTCGAAAGGATAGATGCTGGGTTATTTAGGACGGCTCAGATTTTGTCTAGGAAATTATAATGTGCCAGGTTTGATAGTCTTTGCATAAACAGACTCTTTATTTTAGTTTTTTAAAAGAACATTCTCAATGGAACTTACAGTAAGTCCTCACTTAATGTTATTGATAGGTTCTGTCACTTTAAGCAAAATGACATATAATAAAACCAATTTTACCATAGGCTAACTGATATAAATAGGAGTTCAGTTCCTACAACAACTCATCAACATTATCACGAAAAGACACTGAATGAGACCATGTTATTTGAGTACCTGCTGTACTTAGTTCTTGTTAGAAAACACTATGATTCCCTCTATTTTATGTGTTGATCTCTGCTCTCTATAGTTCTGGCAGACCCCCTTCTCTGTCAAAACTGAGAGGTTGTGGCAGCTGACTAAGAGCTTTGGATTCTTAGGTCACTCTTCCACCATTCAAATCCTGACCCCAACACTTAGCTGAGCGACCTTAAGCAAATGACTTAAATTCCATGTACTGGTTTGGGTATTCTCATCTGTTAAACATGGAGTGATCATACCCTCTTACGTCCTAGAGCCGTGGTCAGAAAACTGCGGCTCTTTGGCCCCTTGAGTGTGGCTGTTCCTAAGCCTTAGGAGTACCCTAATTAAGTTAATAACAATGTACCTACCTATATAGTTTAAGTTTAAAAAATGTGGTTCTCACAGTCAATGAAGGAAAAATACCACATGATCTCACTCATTCATGGATAATAAAGACCATTATAAGCTTATGAACAATAATAGATACAGAGGCAGAGGTGACTCAAACAGGCTGTCAAACTGCAGCGGGAAGGCCGGGGAGGGTAGGGGGGCAGAAAAGGGGGTAAGAGATCAACTGAAGGACTTATATGCATGCATATAAGCATAACCAACAGACATAAGACACTGGGGGGTAGGGGAGGCCAAGGGATTGTCAAGGGTGAGGGAAAAAAGGAGACATATGTAATACCCTTTGTAATACTTTAAGCATAAATAAATAAATAAATAAGAAAAAAAATTGGCGCTCAAAAGAAATTTCAGTCGTTGCACTGTTGATATTTGGCTCTGTTGACTAATGAATTTGCCGACCACTGTCTAGAGTTATTATTGTAATTAGCTGAAATATATGTAATATTCTGAGAGAAATGGGTGACATTACAAGCTTACTAAATGCTATATGTTATCTTTGAAGACCAGGTGAACCTAGAATACTACTATACACATGCAAGGTGTTGTCACTAACAGTTTATGTAGAATAGATCAATGCCTCATTAATCCTTGTCTATGCATCACTGCTCCTTCTACTCTTCTCTAATTCACATCTCCATATGTTCCTATTGTAAGGCCTATTTATAAAGATGGATTCTTCAATGAAACTTCCATAATCACATCATCCATAAGTAATTATTTGTGGTTGATTTGTATCATGCTTTATAAACTCTCTTGACATATTATAGTAGTTGCCTTTATATGCATGTGTGTATATATATATGTATTTTTCTCTGGCTTACAGTGTTGTAATCTCATAAAAGGCTGAGAGAACATGGCAGGTGCTCAACAATATTTATAAGCAAGAAAAAACCTAATAGTAAAAATGTTGCTCAATATCATATTAATATTCTATCTAGACATACTTCCCCTAACTGATAAGTAAATTACACTCATCCATGACTATATTTCAATTACTCAAGTGCCTTCTATCTCTTCTGTACAATTCTAGTCTTATTTAAGCTGAATTTTCAATATATTTTAAGAATTTACAAATTTTCCAGATTTAAGAAAAATCAATTTTACGAATGGTTCTCAAGAAATTTTAGACATTTCTCCAATAAGCATCTATATTAACTAAAAGCTTTAGATAAAGTTCAAACTTACCTTATCACATCTATGTAATTCTGGATTCTCTAAAGGATGATTTTTCATATTGCTTAACAACTCTGACTGAGCAATTGAAATTCAGACTATGATAAACGTTTTACACTGAAGGCTCATTTCATTATACAGTAGTCAGTTGAAATGGGGTTTCTGAGGAAGGTATTTTTAGGAAGCGCAGAGTACAGGAAAAAAGCTGAATACATTATCCAATTTAAATATTTATTAAAGCTTTTCTACTAAGGCAACATTTTGGTGATATCTCAAAAATGTAACAATATGGGAGAGGAAATTAGGAGTAAATGGATGACAGAGACTGTAGAAACCAAGACACCTGATGCTGCAAGATCCTCATTCATAGTCATTAAATTGAGGATTGAAAAGAACACTCCTATTTACAGAAATATTATTTTCCTTAGTATCTTATCATTCTATCTAGATGCTTCTTCTATGATGTTTTGGAGTGCTCTTGTCTTCCTTATTGAATTCCTGACCTTCTTTCTCTTCACGCTCTGCATTCTTTCTAGCTGTTCTCACTTATACAACATGGCTCACATATTAAGTCCCTAATAATGACTTAATTTCTAGGATTCAGATCCCCATATCCAACGTAGCCACACTCTCCATAAAAAATTAGCACCCATAACCCCAATCCTTCCCATAAGTCCGGATTCCCTTCACATCTTCTCCTTGTAAATGGCACCATTATTCACCCAATTCTACATACCAGTAGGATCCCACATACAACTCAACAGCAATTCCTATTGATTTTTTTGTCATGAATAAATCATGAATAAGTCCACTTCTTTCAACTTCATTGTCACTTTCTAGTCAACACCACCTTCTTTTGCTGCAGGAGAATTTACCAGATTGATTGCCCTTCACACACTCTTAACACCTGTTAATCTCTTCTTCACAAAATATAGTTTTTTTTTTAAAAACCACAAATATGTTCCTATCACTGCCCTGCCTGAGATTCTTAAAAGGCTGTCCATTGATCTCACTATAAAGAAAACAAACATCATATGCATGACCTCTGAGGCTCTGAATGATTGGCCCCCGGCCAACATTTCAGCTGCATGCTTGTTCCAAACTTTCCCTCTAACTATACTCTTGGATAGGGGTGGGCAAACTTTTTGTGAGTGCGTACCAAAACCAGCAAAATCTCTGACTCAAAATTCTTCTGCGTGCCAACTCTAATTTTTTGAGAACATGTTACGCCTACTTGACATCTCTTAAGGTGTACATATGTGAAGAACCTTGAAGAAATAATAAAATTCATTCGAGCGACAAAAACACAGTATATGATAAAAAAATACATTTATTTTTTAATGTATACATGTACACTGATAGTCCGACAGAAAACTTTATGATTACGTCTGATATTATTAGTGGGACTTTTGCTGCTGCATCACTGATGACAGAGATTATACATCAGGTTTATATTTCGTGACCTTCAGAGATATGCACGAGCTACTACTTTCATCCGTCAGGCTACTCCTATTATAAGACTTAACAAAATTCACCACTGGAATTTTGCTGTCTTTTCCAGTTCTCTGAATTTCGCAAATCTTGAGGAGAACTGCACAATAGTTGACTCGATGATGTTTAAAAACAGCTTTTGAAGGCTTTGACAGTCTGTTCTGTCATCTTTTGGGAGGTCTTTGATGTGCCTCTTGAGGTTTGGGAAATATCTAAATCTCTCACCATCCACATCCCTCTTAAAAACTTCGTTTCTTTTCAAAAGCCTTTGTGCAACCAAACATAACATCAAGTGTCTTGCCAGTTCCTTGTAATTTAACATTTTAAGTCATTAAAATGTTCACAAAAATTGTAAATGGAAGATTATACAAGAGGGTTTCATGTGCCAGCAAAAGTTACTGGCGTGCCATGTTTGGCACGCGTGCCAGGGGTTGCCCACCCCTGCTCTAGGAAAACTGACCTTCTCTTAGTTCTTTCTTCATACCACATCACACCTTCATATATGTTGTTCCCTCTGAATGTAACATTCTTCCTCTTTTTCCCTTGGACAGCTATTTCCCAGCCCTATTTTTCTTTGTCTTCCTTTGAATGTAATTTTCATAGGAATTCCAGGCCCTCCCCCCACAATTTCTAATACTAGTCTAGGTCTCTATCTTTCATTCTTGTAACAATGTGTTCTTCATTCTATAGCGCCTGCCCTGAATGCAATAAAGTGATACCCTACATATTCATCTCAGTGAAGTTACTTGTTTACAACATTATCTCCAGAGTACCTGGAGCAAAGTAGGCACTCAATACATATTAGTTACATGAATAAATGGCTTAACAACATATTTTTCTTTCTTTAAACAATGGTCACCCAAATCTCCACAATACAAACTTTACAGAGTCACTTCTTTTGATACTTCTATTTCTGGGTTTATTTTGAGAGCAAATCTGTTTCCAGATATTTAAACTAAAACACTAAAGTTCATAGGCTTGAGCAAAGTGAAGTCTGACAGAACCCTTGGCATTCTCTGACACAGCCCATTAGAGCTGGGGTGTGTACACCTAATCCAAAGGAATCCTCTAGTTCTTCAGCAGCTGTTCACATGGCTCCTGCCCTGCCCTTTAGGCTCTACTAAATCAGGATGCTTCAGCTGTCTGAGCTTCCAGTAAGCTCTTTCAGTTAACCACCTACATGCCAACATTGTTTATATCTAGTTACACTCTTTAGCAGCCATTTTTCCCTTTCCCTTCCTAGTTATGTTCCAATATATTGGAGCAATTGGGATTCACCAACTTTACAAATAATTTTATCAGTCCCTCAACTATGTTGATAACATTTTGTCCGCTTAGTCACCAGTTTTTTTCTAATACTGCCTTCTCGAGCATCAATATAAAAATGAATCACTCAGCCTGCATTTGAGGAAAATATCTGAGCAGTTCTGATTCTGTGATTTTTCTCTTCTCCCTTTACTATGACCTCACACAGTTTCCTAGGCTAAAATCTGCACTTGTAACATTGTGCTGACTCCTGTGCCCTTTAAGTCAATACTTAGCTCAGGTTCAGGCAATATTGCTACTGAAATCTGATAAAGGAGCAGACAAGTTGTGTGTAAATAAAGATGGGTGCCAAGAATGTGCAAAAAACCACTGATGCTTATGCCCTTTTATAGTCCGAATTCTATGATAGTCTTAGCCAAAAACAGAGTGGAACAGAGGAGAACACTTTAAAACAAAACAAAGCAAAAGCCAAGGAAAGGGTGGAAACATTGAAAGGGTACCCCTTATATTTGCCCGTAATTGGGGCATAATATGAAACATTATAGTGCATGATGTGCTCAATTAATACCGGTCTTTTTAAAACATCAATTATTTCATAATGGTGCAAATCAAGTGTATCTAAAAGGTGAAGATAAACTGAAAAAAGACTATGTTATTTTGGCCTATGTAAATTCTTCATTCCTGCAATGCCCATGAATGAGCTGAGTATTTATTAAATATAAGCTAAAAGCATGACACTTCAAATATCTGATTTTTAAAAGTTTCTTGAAAGTTGTGTTAACCCTGTTTGAAACCCATTCAGCTATCCACATTATGGCTTTATTACATTGATAAGCACTGGCTTTCACAATGCACTTTAATATTCCTCATATTCATTAAAACAACCAAAATTTCTGCTGAAATAAATAAAATAATAAATGAAAGTAAAATAAGTAAAAATAGAAACAAAGCTTTCCTCAGATTATTTTACTGGAATAGTAACATGAGACTAAATACTTTTAACTAGCTCTAGATACATTTTAGCTTTCAAAATTGAAGTATAAAAATAAATTTTCCAATAACTTGAATTTATGAAAAATCATTTTCTTAAAATTATCTATCTCTATATATATAAAAGCCTAAGCAATCGAATGACCAAACGACTGGCCGACTGATCGTTATGATGTACACTAACCATCAGGGGGCAGTCGCTCAATGCAGGAGCTGCCCCCTGGTGGTCAGGGCACTCCCACGGTGGATGCACCGCTCAGCTGACCAATGGGCAGCCTCAGACACAGGGCTCAAGGCTGGCCGCTGCAGCCTGGAGACCGCAGCAGAGCGGCAGTGAGTCTACTGAGTGGCAATGGCAGCAGGCACAGTGGGGCTGGGATAAACAGGAGTGGCAGGCCAGAGCAGCAAGTGGCGTTGGACTGCCGGTTTCAGCCGATCCCTGCAGGCCACACCGAGGGACCCCACCGGTGCATGAATCCATGCACCAGGCCTTTAGTATGGAATAAAAATACTGAATTATCAGTTCTGGAAGACTCACTTACCACCAACAAAATCAACAGCAGTATTTTACCAACATAACAAAGAAATGACAGTTCCGTTCCAGTTAAAGGCTAATTGTGTATTCTCCCCCATCTTCCATTAGTGAAGAATGAGGTGCTTAACAACAAAGCAAAATGAGGCACTGAGGCATAATGAAAAAGATAATAAATAAAGGAGACCAGGAGGAAATTGATCCCCAAACTCAATCCAGATTGCTAGGAACACTTGTTTGCTCAGGGTGTAATATCATTATATGTTTAATGCAAAACCCCTCGATTGATCAGGCTAGGACCCCATATAATTGCCCTGTCTGTTCTTTTGCCCATGGAAATCTCAGGTATTTTGAATGAATTATGTCAGAATAACATAAAGATAGAGTGGAGGTGATGATGTTCATAGGGAGGGGGTGGGGGCTGGGTGGAGGTGGGTAAAGGGGGGGATGAGGGACATCTATAATAGTGTCAACAATAACAACAAAATTCAGCACAGAGTTGAATGGAAGTTCTTTGTTAAAGTGGCAGTCTAAGTGGAAGACTTCAGCTATGGGATAGGGAGTATACTGCCTTTTCGTTTTTCTAATTTGCATGAGGTGGAGGTTGTGTGGCCATAAGACTGAGACTCTTCTAAGTAGGAGCCAGTAGGGCCATCTATTTCCTCTCCTCATCCTCATTCTGCTTGCTGTCTATCAAAATCATGGCTGAGAAGCTTAAGATCCCCTTTAAACACTGCAGCCAAGGCTTTCCCCCATGCCATCCCCATATTCAGGGCAGCAATCTTGAATACTTAAAGGGAAATGTGCCTGGGAGTTAGTGTTTCAGAACCTCTGGAAGAGCCATCTGGTTTAAAAATGTCCCATACAAATTTATAATATACTGTAATACATGGGAAAACAAGCTTTTTGTACTAGAAATTTCAGAAAAAAAATATACCCAATTATGTTAGCTGCTAATCTTCAAACTTTAGTTTGCATATGAGTGGTTCACAAAGAACAGGGTTAATCTCCCCTCCAAGAGGAGACAGCAGAATCTCTGAAAGACACGTTCACGTTTAATATTAATCAGAGGAGCTTGACCTTTTACAAAGATAAAGATTTTAAGGACAATTCTACATGTGATGTAAGTAGACAAACCCCTCCCAAATGGGCAAAATAAAGAAACTACACTCTAGCTTTGCTAATTGAATATGCAAATCTGTATTGAGATTCAACTTCAGAACTTCAAATATGTGTTATGAATATTACTCTGTCCATATTGTACAAAGTGAAACCTCAAGGATATTTAATTAATATATGTTTTTAAATGAGGAAAAAGGTAAATACCATAAAGTGTTTATTTGTTTGTCTCTTGTGTTTGGAAGATTGGTCTGCTACATGGAGCGTGCTCCCCAAAGAGAAATATGTTCATGAAATTTTGCTATGAAAGTTTGTAGCATTTAATAAAAAAGTGTTCTCATTTCTCATACTGCAGCCCATGACCTTCCCCAGAAATGTTCCAATATGAACCAACTGCCTTGGTAACAGAACCCAAATCTCCAAGGACTATAGCAGGATTTAGTGAGAAAGAAAACCGTTGCCTCCTTCTGAATCCAATCAAAACCTGAATGTACTGCATAAAAATAAACCAAGGTCATCATTATTTCTTCTCATTGTGATTTGGCTTGGCTTCAAATTACATACCCTGTATATCTGAAATAACTGCACCGCCTCCATTAACTGAGTTTGACATCACTTTAATAAATGTATCTTTTCAGAATGAAAGGCAGAAATGTCAAATTCCTACCATTATAAATTCTTTCAACTCTCTGATCTGCACTAAATAAAAGCCTGTCTTGAGAAATAATGGGGGAAGGTCAATTGGGAAAAAAGGAGACATATGCACTACTATTTGTAATACTTTAAACAATAAAAAAGAAAAAAAGAAATAATATATATTCTAAAGAACTATAACTAGCATTAATTTTATTTTAAAATGTAACTGGTAAAAGATTCGACCACAATGACCCTCTTCATATAGATGTGATTTTCCATGAAACCTGTAATGCTTAAGCCTTGAGGCTCTTCACTTATGCTTTGTTGGACAGAGGATATACACAAGTTTTATTTATTACTTTCTTAAAAAATGATATGTGTTTAAAATAGAAAGTAAATAAATGAACAGAAAATAATCTTTAAAGAAATGTTTAATTCCAATTAATTTTTATCTCTTAAGTAATAGCAGTCTGTGATTTTAATGTGTATGTATGTGTTTCTAAGAACATATATATTCACACCAAAATACCATGTATTATTTATATTAGCAATAGAAGAAAGAATAGTGAAAAAATGATAAATCATTTAAATAAGTTAGGTAGTTATTACAATAGAAGGTGGAAAGTGAAGGAAAGTTTTGGAACTCACTTTGTTTTATTCTTGTGATAAAGTCATGAAGAAAGGTAATAAATGGAATTTTAAAAACCACCTGACTTTTCCAAGACAATGAAGATTATAATCTCTTTTATTAAACCACACAAGTGGTTAAGAATTTGTCAACTTGTTTCACATGTAGCAAATGACTTGGGCTACAAGGATTTAAAAATAAATAATTCAG
The DNA here is from genome assembly GCF_000327345.1 of Myotis davidii. Classification (NCBI taxonomy): domain Eukaryota; kingdom Metazoa; phylum Chordata; class Mammalia; order Chiroptera; family Vespertilionidae; genus Myotis; species Myotis davidii. The sequence goes on from NW_006289235.1 coordinate 1,915,370, forward strand.
GACTAAAGAGGAGACTATATTAATAGTAATATCTCTGTCCAAATTATAAATTAATGTTTCATTTCTGTCTAGCTAGAGTTAGTGACAAACACCTTATTTTTCTTAAATAACATAAATTTGCACAAAACACTTCATAGTCTTTTTTTAAGTTTAGAGTAACTGCTCATGACATCCTCTATTGTAATTTCCATAATATAATGCCTTGAAGGGACACAGAAAGCTTTTATTAAATTAAAAAGTATATTATCTACTTAGACCAGCAAGCAATCTCTTTTTTCATAGAGTTAAGATGCCTCAAAAGACCCTGTAAATTAAGTTCTAAAAATGATTTTATTAGACCTCAAGATAATTTGCATCATTTAAAAAATTCAAATGAAATATATATTTGCAGTACATTATTTGAATAATTATTTGCAATGCAATATTTAAATAATTCTAAAAGTAAACAATTCTTGTGTTAATACAATGATTCTCAATTGATAACAATTTTGATTAAATACCAATCAAAGGTACTTTTTTAAGGTTTTCAAACTAAGGCAATTTTTAAAAATGACTAAAATGTCAATATACTCAAGGTAGTATGTTGTCAACCAGTAAAAGTCAATGTGTAATAATACCTTGTGAATATATTCATTTTCTTTTAGTAAACCCACTGTCATGGAGCATAAGTATTACCTGATATTTTTAAAATGTACTATAATCAAGTTCTACAGAGCTTGTCCCAAAAAGGTTAGGTTTCCTCAAATTCTAATTAAGAATTTAAAGGTTAGGTTTCCTCAAATTCTAATATCTATGACAAAACAGAGAGTTGGTTTGCCTTGCTTCATTCCAGAATTGCCTCTCTGCTATTCTTTCTAATATTTTCTACGCAATGGTTCGTGGCTTTAATTTGTTAGATATATCGATTGCTTGATCGATCAGCATGTGTGTATATTGCAAAGAATAGATGCTATGCATTTTTAGTATTAGAAAATGCAATAGTTTTTCAATCAGAAAGCTATTCTGATGCTCACCAAAAATTTATAAAATAAGAATATATATATATATTATAAAATTTGATAACACCTAATATGAATCAGGAAGTGTACAATGTTAATTTTTTCTACAAATTTTCCTCAGAGCCAAAACTTCTATTGTGACTCTTTCTCCAAAAGTTTGCAGAGCTACTCATTGGAGAGATTTACTTTTTTTCACTCTTAATTATAGGCATTGCCCTCATATCTATTTCAGAATGGCTGTAATGCACAAGTCAAAGGCAGGGAAAGAAAGACAATCTCTTTCATCCATTTCTTTGGGACACACTGTACTCCTCATACATTATTTTTATGTATTATTTTTAATGTGTCACAGTCAATTTTTGAATTTTTCATTAATCATCATGACTTCCTTAAAACAAACAAAATAGTTGTACTTGATAATAAAAGTCAAACTAAAAAGCTTTACTGAAAAGCAGGTCATCAGAGACATGAAACAACACCATGACTTTACTGTGAAATATGATTAGAAGTCCCTCATGTTTTTATGTTGTTTTCTCAACAAAAATATCTGATCATTTGCCAGCATAGATCATATCAATTTTTGAAAGAATTTCCATGATATGCTACAGATAAGAACATTCGAAGTGTTAAATGTAATATGGGAAAGGAACTTTCAAATTAGATACTTATCAGTACTTTTTTTAACCTCATTTATCCATTACTATTATTATTTTTAAAAATTTCTCCATGATATGCCAGATGCAAGTTTTCTAACCCGGAGGCCTCCACACATCATTGCCAGATAGCAATTAGTTTATTGAGAATATGTGTCAGGTCACTACCCCACATGTTACTATTACTAAATACAGAAATATCAAATAATCAAGAGAATAACAGATACACAAATGATTTCACAGCAATTAAAATAGTTTGTTCCAAATACCAGTTATGCATATTCTATTACTTTAGTGGTTTCTTAAATATGAAAGATGTTTGATTATATTTGCAAGGACAAAGTTTACACTCTATGTTATTTCCACTGAAAAGTTTTTGCAGTGAGAAACATATACACCTGCACATATATCTTATATATATGTGCACACTATACATAAGATAAAGTTTACGCTTATTAACAAACTACTATAATAATTTTAAATCTACCTGCTTAATCAGTGAGCTTGCCACAAACTAAAAGTTAAGCCATTGTAAACAACATTTTTAGTTATTTGTACTTACAACGGTCATCTTCTTCTTCCCACCAAAGCATTTGGAAAGTATCAAATATATATCAAGGCAGCGATAAAAATCTGGTAAAACTTCTCCTAACTTGATTGCTCTAGTAGGTTTAGGAAGATGAGAAACTGATCAACTTCAGCAGCCCTTCAAAAGTAACACTTTGGTTTTTCCTTTTCTCTGAAGCTAATTGCCTCTAAGATCTGAGTCCTGTAAGGGGAAAGTGAGTGATCCCAACACTGAGTGAGTCAACATAGTAACTGATGCCAGGATTCTGTAGAGGCCCCTGGATATTTCAAATTCCAGGACCTGCGCAGAAGCAAGTGACCCGCCTTTTCTCTCAAGTTGGTTTCCCATAATAGGACTGCCAATGGCCACTACATATAAGGTTGTGCTTCCAGCATAGCAAGTCCTGTGAACTCAAATAATGTTCAACTGTGTTCTGATGAAAATCCTAACCATATAGCACAGTGGACAGAATTCTTGCTCTCAAAGCCTTCTAAACATAAAGCCTCTTTAGTAAAAAACTATAATAATACTTTCTGTAACTTCTATGCACATTTCTAAAATAAGAGAGCAAAAAATCCTGATCCAGAATAGACTTTTAAATGCCTTTCCTTATTTTCCCCACACAACTACACTAAATTAAAGAATAATCTATGCATTCATTACGTATCCACTGTCTACCAAACTTAATTTCTACTCTGGGGATCCAATCAAAAGTCACATATTGATGATGCCAAAAGTCTGAAAAGAGAAGCGACAGAGGAATTTGTGATGGCAGAATGTATATAGGTCTCTTGGGACAAGGTTCTTGCTAAAATAAAGAGCTCTCTTAAAATGTCACACAAAAAAATCCTCCTAAAATGCTAAATTTCCATTTTAGTTATGGTAAATCTTTTTTTTAGTAACAAATTATTCTTTCTTAAATTTCTTTGGTGACATTTATTAAAACACCATTCTCTTTGACATCGAGTTCTTGATAAATTATGTAATCGTTCTCAGTAGATGCTTTCTCTCTGTATAAAATGAACACAATTGTAATATGTCATTCAGCATATTTGTAAATCATTCTTTGCCACTAGAATTCTTCGTTATCTAATTTCATATTTTTATTTTTAATGCAACAGGCAAGCCCAATATCTGTAGACACATCGGTAACATGTTTTAGAAAGATATTCCTTTTGCAATTATAATAATCTCTGTTAAAGTTATTTATTTGAGTGGTTTTATAGTGCCATTTGTTAAAGTGACAGACTCATTTTTCTATGTCAAGCATTCAATTGGTTGGCATATAAATAAATTATACATAAAATAGAAAAAAAACTGATACATTTAGTCAAACTATTATATTTACCGTAATGGTGAATTATACATTCTACATTTTAGAATATCATCATCATACTACCATTCATCCCCAAATTTATGTAAAATAAAATATAAGACCTAATTTTAAATTTAGGTAACTCTATTTAAGTTACTATTATCATAAATGAACATAAAATGTTCTTCATATGTTTTACCATTTGTTCTCTTTAGCATGGTTGTCTAAATATGTATAAAAGCAATGATTTCATAAAACAAAATAAGAAAAATGTTTTAGGATTGACGTGGAACCAAGCCTGAGAGTTAGCATCAGTGTTCTGTGCTGTGGGTGCAATATCACCTAGAGTCTGAGTTCCTTTAGTCCTTACACTGTGGGTTTCTTAAAATATAAACCCACGTTTATGCCAAGGCATCTGTACAGTTTTATCAGTGATTTAATTATATACTTTCCTTAAGATTTTTATAATCTAGGTGGTAAGACATGCTTAAGATATGTGGAATAAGTGAAAAGTACATAAAATAAAATTGAGCCCAAACACAGTGAATTCTAGTTCAGACCCTGTCACTGTTTTCCTGTGGTCATTAGTCACATACTTCTCACAATAATTACATTGGGAAGGTCTCAAGAGCCACATATAAAGATGACTGCTCAAGGAAGTTGCTTGAGTTCTCATTGTAAATAACTGGCAGAGGAGAATTTTTTAAATTTTACCATTTTATTTTGAAACAATTATAGAGTCACAAAAAGTTTCAAAGATAATATTGAGGGGTACCTATACTCTTCACTGAGTTTCCCCAACATTTATCATAACTATAACACAATATCAAAACCAGGAAATTGACATTCCTATAATGTGTTTCTGTCATGTTGTCATATGGTAGATTTGTGTAACCACAACCTCAATCACAATAGAGAACCGCTCCATCACCACAATGCCCTTCCTCACACCAAACACCCTCTTCTATCAGCATGGCACCTACAAATTTGTTCTTAATTGAAATAATTTTGTCATTTCAAGAATGTTAGAGAAATGGAATCATTCAGCATGTGGCCTTTTGAGATTAGCTTTCTTCACTTAGTATAATGCCCTAGAGATTCATTTTAGTTGTTACCTGTATCAATAGCCTGTTTACTTTTATTGAATTTTGGATTCTAGTAGTTCACTTTTTGTATATAGAAATACAAAAGATCTTTATATGTTGATCATGTATCCTGAGAGGTTGCTGAATTCATTATTTCTGCGGGTAATTTTGGAGAATACTTGAGGTGTTTTACATAGCCCATAATAACTTCTGCACACAGAGATAGTTTTAATTCTTTCATCTGAGTTACATGTTTCATTTACTTTTCTTACAATTCTATGCTGGCTCTAACTTCCAGTACTATAAATAAAGCAGGCATGAAAGCAAAGATCTTTGCCTTGATCCCATTATTAGGAAGAAAGCATTAACATATTTCACCATTATAATGACGTTAGCTGTTAGGATTTTTGTAGATGATCTTTATCAAGTTGAAGTCCTCCTCTACTCCTATTTTTTTAGAGTTTTCTTTTTTTTTTATCATGAATGGGTGTTGAATTTTGTCAAACCTTTTTCTGTATCAATTGATAAGATCATGGGATTATTATTATTTACTAGAGGCCAGGTGCACAAAATTTGTGCATGGGAGGGGGAGTATCCCTCAGCCTGGCCCGCACCCTCTCGCAATCCAGAACCCCTTGGGTAGGGTCCCTAGGCTTGATCAGCGATTAGGGTCTATCAGGCCTTTCCTTCCCCTGACTAATAGCAACTGGCCCCACCCCAGCTGCTACTACTGCTTGCCATCTGTGCAGCACTGCTCCTCCTACACCGCCACCAGTTGACTCCCTCTGTGGGTGATAGGCATGGGATGTGATCACTTGGCTGGCCTGGGCCTCCCTCTGTGGGGCAATCGATTGTGGGACTCCATGATTGATAGCTCTGCAGAGGGAGGCCAGGGAGGCCCCACCCACCTAGCCTGGGTTCTGTGATTGATCGCCACACAGAAGGTCGCCTGGTCCTCCCTCTGTGGGACCATGGCAGGGCCCCCGACCAATCACATCACACCTGCTTTGGCTGGCCTGGTGCCAGTGAGTGTCATAGCGTGGTCGTCCAGAAGGTCATCTGGACGGTCATTCTGCTGTTCAGTTGTTTGGTTGATTTGCATATTATACTTTTATTATTATAGATTTTTTAGTTTTTCTCTTTTTTATTAAATGTATTGGGGTCACATTGGTTAATATTATTACATAGGTTTCAGGTGTCAGTTTCTATGTTACAAGATCTGCATATTGCACTGTGTGGCCACCACCCAAAGTTAAATCTTCTCCCATCGCCATATATTATGACTCCTTTCACTCCCTACCCCCTTCTTTCTGGCAACCACCACACTGCTGTTTGTATTCACGAGGTTCAGTTTTATATCATACATATGAATGAAATCATATGGCTCTTAGCTTTTTCTGACTTACTTATTAAACTTAGCATAATATTCTCAAGGTCCATCCATGTTGTTGCAAATGGCAGTATTTCACCTTTCTTGTGGCTGAGTAGTGCTCTATTGTGTATCTGTACCACCTCTTATTTTTCCAGTCCTCTATCACAGGACACTTCGGTTGTTTCCATGTCTTGGGCACCGTGAATAATGCTGCAATGAACATAGGGGTGCACATATATTTGCGAATACATGTTTTTGAGTTTTTTGGGTATATACCCAGGAGAGGGATTGCTGGGTTGTATGGTAGCTCTATTCTTAATATTTTAAGGACTCACCAGATTGCTTACCATAGTGGTTGTACCAGTCTACATTCCCTCCAGCAGTGAATAAAGGTTCTCTTTTCCCACAACTCCTCCAACACCTGTTATTGCTTGTGTTGTTGATAATGGCCACTCTAACAGATGTGAGGTGGTATCTCATGGTAGTTTTGATTTACATTTCCCCAATTGACAGTTCTTTTCTTTAATCACATGAAAAGTGTCATGCCACTTCTGGATTCAGTAACTTTTTCATAAGAAATTGTGACATTTGATTTTTGTAGCTTATAGATAAAGAGTAATTTCTCTTTCACTGCTTTCATGATTTTTTTCATTATCATTGATCTTCAGAGTTTATTATAATGGGTATAGACATAGATCTCTTCGGGTACATCCTGTTTATTCAATCAGCTTCTTGAAACTGTAAGTTTTTGTCTCTTGCCAAATTTGATGATTTTTTTCTGCCATTATTTATTTGAGTCCTTTTTTTTAGCCCATCTTTATTTTTCTCTCCTTTTAAAACTCTGTTGACAAGCATCATAGATCTTTTATTATAATTACATAGGTAACATAAGCACTATTCAATCTTTATCAGTCTATTTTCTTTCTTGTTCAGACTGGGTAATTTCAATTATTCTATCTTCCTATTAAGCAGATTTTGCCCTATGTCCCCTCCAATTTGCTGTTGAGATAATCTATTGACTTTTATTTTGAATACTGTATTTTTCAGTTCTAAAATTTCATTTTGTTATATACTAGTATGTTTTTATTGCTGAAACTTTCTTTTTTTTTCCTGCAAGGAAGTTTGTATTTGCATATTGAATCATTTTTAAAATCTTCACTCCAGGATGTTATTATTGATTTTAGAGAGTGGGAAATGGAAGGAGGGAGGGAGGGGAAAGGAGAGAGAGAGAGAGAGAGAGAGACATCTATGAGAGAGAATCATGTATTGACTGCCTCTGGCATGCCCCTCACTGGGGATCAAGCTGGCAAGTTGCCTCCCATACACACCTAAGCTAGGATCAAACCAGAAACCTAGGTCTGTGCACTTATCAGGAACTGAACCTACAACCTCCTTTTGGTGTATAGGATGATGCTCCAACTGAGCAACACCAGTGGGTGACCATTTTTTTAAAAATGATGGCTGCTTTAATATCTTTGGCAGATGATTCTATCATGCGTCATTTTTGTGGAGGTGACTGCAGAATGCCTTTATGCATTCAAGACTTTCCTTTTTCTTTGTTCGGTGCATGATTTTAAATGGAGAACTGGAAATTCACGTTTCTCATCAGGCTATGTTGATACCTAAGATTATTTCTGTGTGTGTGTGTGTGTGTGTGTGTGTGTGTGTGTGTGTACATGCGCGCCTGCATATGCGCACCTGCATACAATTTTTACTGCTTTGACGTTATTTTAATTCCCACTAAAAACAGTAAATCAATAGGTGGAACCTGGTTGGCTCATTCGTAAACATTCAGCAGTTTTCCCATTGAACAACAACAACAACAAATAGAGCTACAGTGCATGAAGCTGAGAGCACCTCTTAACTCACATTTCCATAGACAATGAAGTCTATGAAACTTGTAAAATGGCTGATTTCAGAACTGTGTATGACATAGCAATGCTGTTTATAGGGTTAAGACAGAAAACGACTACTTACTAAATATAAGTAAAACTCAAAACTAAATATATCGACCTTCAATCATTTTAGGAAGTGAAGGTATAGAAATTAATGAGGGTGTTTAAAGATTTGTGAATGAAACAAAGGTATTATGAGTCCAAAGAGATGAAATACATTGATGTCAGTGAGCTGAGAACCAGTACCAAGATTTAATAGTTGCATTTCATATACGGTTTCAGTTAAGGTTCTGGCAGGAAATAGGCAGACTCAAAAGCATTGAACAGAAAATGATTTGTTGAAATAACTATGAATAGAGATATAGGCAGGGTGATGAGACCAAACACAGGATGGTGAGTCATCCAAGTAATAGCAAAAGTGGGAAGTTGTTTCCACTTTCAGGCTTGATGAGTCAAGGTGAGGGGATGTTGTTGGAATAGGAGCAGACACAAACAGTCAATGCCAGGACTTTAGTGAGGTAATCAGAAAGTAGAAAATGAATATCCTAAACTCTTTTTCCCCTGCTTTCTGATCACCCCCTGGTGTTACATAATTTGCTGATAGAGTGCGAGAGGCGTTAATGATAGAAATGGAAACTTATGCTGCCCAGGGCAAAGAGTATGGCAGAGGATGTCATAAAATGGATGTGGTAGTGGGGCCACTGATACAAGTGAGGAATTATTAGCACATGGGCTCAGCTCTACCCTACCAATCTTTGGAGGATACTCACTACTAGCATAGTACCCTAGTGGAAAATATGATCAGCGATGAAATGACCCTTTGCAATCTAGCCCTGACCTTCATTTTCCAACCATACATTTCATTATATCAATATCCCTAAAGTAATCTTTTGTACTTTCCTAACTTATATCTTGAATTATTTCATAAGTTCATCATATATGTTCTCCTTGCATGCTGCTTTGCTCCTTTGTTGCATGTATAACAAATAAATTGAATATATGTTTAATGTGTGCTTTACCTGCTGGAATGCAAACTCTATTAGAACAGGGACTGTGTCTTCCCTTTGAATTACTCCAACTTCCCTCCCCATTGCCTATCATTTGCTATGTGTATACAAAGCTTCTACTTCTCATTTCCTTATATTTTATCCTTTGTCTTAGTATTGTATGTTTTATTATTCTTCTGGGCTTTTTAAACAATTTCCCTTTTCTGTGAAGATTTTTTGAGATTCTCCACATCCCCATTTATAGTTGGGTTTAATATGAATGCACCTTCACTATTCAGTTGTAAATTTCTTGATGTTAAGGACTGGTTAGTATGTATGGTTGCTATCAGGGGTTTTCAAAGTGTATTGGGTATAAAAGGGACTCAACAATATCAGTTAAAAATAGTAATATAAGAAAAAACACTTAAGGTAGTGAGCATGCAATAGATTACACAAATATCAAATTATAGTATTATACCCCTAAAAATTATATAATGTTATTAACATTGGACAAAAATATATATTAATTATATAATATTACCCTAATGGACTAAAAAAAGAGACAGGCCTGAGAAAGGAAGAAAGAAATTTACATCACAGATAATTATACAACTCAAAATAAACTCTGTACCAAATCTATTTGCAAGTATATGTTAGATAAAAGTGATTCTAAACCATGGTACTGTGGAATAACCACAGTATCAAATTATCATTTAAAACAATGGCAATGAACCATGGAATTTATTGACATTTGTTTATATACCATTCATTTATTGAACATTTTTTAGGGCCAGATTTTGTACATTAAGGATATAGATTATAACTACTGATCTCTTTCTCAAGGAGATTATGCTTCAAGTATATTAAAAAAATTTAGATTTTAATCTTTTTGTTAATTAATACACTTGAATAAGCTTGAGGACACCTACCTTGGAGAAGTACCAAATAAAGGGACTGGATTTTAAAGATAATACCACATGCAATACCTACCATAAAAGATTGCCATCTAAGTTAAATATAGCAATGTATTTCAAAAGCTGCTCTTAAAGGCATACATTAGTAAGGGGGAAAAGTCTCAAATCATTAAACCAAGTTCTCACCTCAAGAATCTAGAAAATGAAGACCAAAATAAAACTAAAGCAAACAGAAAGAAAGAAATACTATAGAACAGAAATCAATGAAATTGAAAAAAACACACAATAGAGAAAATCAATGAAACAAAGATCTCATTCTTCAAAAAAATCAAAATTAACAAAGTGATAAAACAGTGTCATTGAAAAAAACTGAGGATACAACCTACCAATGTTAAGAGAGAAACAGGGGATATCATTTGGCAGACATAAAAAAGATAAAAAAGAAGACATACAGATGGCCAATAGACATATAAAATCATGCTCGATGTAACTAGAACTCAGAGAGATGCAAATTAAAACTACAATGAGGTATCACCTTATACCTCAATAAATCAATAAATCAACAAACAGCAAGTGCTGGTGAGGATGTGGAGAAAAGGGAACTCCCATGCACTGTTGGTGGGAATGCAACAGATAGGTGCTACCACTGTGGGGAGCAGTATGGAGTTTCCTCAAAAAGTTAGAAATGGGACTGTGGAGTTTCCTAAAAATTAAATGTGGATCTGCCCTTTGATCCAGCAATCTCACTTCTAGGAATATATCCTAAGAACCTTGAAACACTAATGAGAAAAAAAATTCCCCCTCCCCCATGTTCATAGAAACCGTATTTATAATCGCTAAGATCTGGAAACAGCCCAAGTGCCCATTAGATGAGTGGATAAAAAACTGTGGTACATTTACACAATGGAATACTATGCAGTTGTAGAAAAGAAATATTTATTACCCTTTGTGACATCATGGATGGATCTGGAGAATATTATGCTGAGTGAAATGAGCCAGTCAGGGAAAGAAAAATATCACATTATCTTACTTATATGTGGAATCTAATGAACATAATAAACTGATCTGCCCTTTGATCCAGCAATCTCACTTCTAGGAATATATCCTAAGAACCTTGAAACACTAATGAGAAAAAAAATTCCCCCTCCCCCATGTTCATAGAAACCGTATTTATAATCGCTAAGATCTGGAAACAGCCCAAGTGCCCATTAGATGAGTGGATAAAAAACTGTGGTACATTTACACAATGGAATACTATGCAGTTGTAGAAAAGAAATATTTATTCCCCTTTGTGACATCATGGATGGATCTGGAGAATATTATGCTGAGTGAAATGAGCCAGTCAGGGAAAGAAAAATATCACATTATCTTACTTATATGTGGAATCTAATGAACATAATAAACTAACAAGATAGGCCCAGAAGCATGGATGCATGGAACAGGCTGACATATCTTAGGCAGGGTGGGAAGAGATTAACCAAATAACTTATATACATATATGCATAACCAATGGACACAGACAATACTGTGGTGAATATCTGGGGTGAGGCAGGAGCTGGGAGGAAAGAGGCAAGGGGGAAAATTGAGGGTCATTTGTAATACTGTTGACAACAAAAAAAGAGGCAAATACCTTAAAAAAATCAATAAATATATCCTTAGCTGAGGATAAAGGAAAAGATACTAGGAATCTCTATGGACAGTTATTCACACAAATATTTGACCATTTAGATGAAATGAACCAATTCTTTACAAAGCACAAACTACTGTAAATCACCCAATATAAAAGAATTTGAATAGACCTATAGGTAATAAGAAAATGAAACTCATAATTTAAAAACTTCTGAAAAATAAATCACTATGCCCAGATAGTTTCACTGGAAATTTTTATCAAATATTTAAAGAAGGATTAACAACACAATCTCTTCAAGAAAATAGAAGAGAAATCAACAATTCTGAATATATTTAATGAATCCAGCAATAGCCTGATAACAAAAGTAGAAAAAGACAGTACCGAAAATATACAAAAACCTCCCAAAACAAAACAAAAACCCCTATAGACCAATATTTCTTATGAATCTTAAAGCAAAATTTCTTAACAAAATATTAGCATGTAAAATTTAGCAATATATTAAAAAATGTGGGGTTTGTTCCAGGGAAATAAAGATTGGTGTGATATTTGAAAATCATTATTGTTATCCACCAAGTTAACATGTTAAAGAAAAATCACATGATCTTATCAGTGGATGCACTACAATAATTTAATTAACTTTAATACCTATTCCTAAACAAACTCTCTAAAAAATAGGAATATAAGTGAATTTCCTCAAGTTAATAAATAGTACCTACATATATCCTTGAGCTAAACCCATGCTTAATAGTGAACAACTGAATGCTTTTCTCTTGATACTGAGAACAAGGTAAGAATGTATACTCTTATTTGGCGTAGTGCTGGAAGTTCTAGCCAGTGCAATGAGGCAAGGCAACAAAATAAATCCATACATATGGGAAAGGAAGAGAAAACTGTTGCTCATATTCAGATACAATGTAAGTGAAAATCCTAAGCAATTTACAAAAGCTTCTGGAACTAATAAGTGAATTTGGCAAGGTATCAGGATACAAGACAAATGTACACAAATCAGTTATATTTCTATATATGCAACGAACATGTGGATATTAAATTAAAAATGTAGTACTCTTTACTATCTCACAGAAAAACAAAGTAGGTATTAATCTAACAAAACATGTATCAGACTTATATGATGAAAATAATAAAATGCTACAGAAATAAATCAAAGAACACCTAAACAAATGGAGAAACATTGCATTAGTGGATTGGGGGACTCAACATAATAATATCAATTTTACTCAGGTTGATATGTAGCTTAAAATCCTAGAAATTTTTTTGTGTGTGGTATAGATAAAATCACTCTAAAATTTACATGGAGAGGCAATGGAACTAGTCGTGTTGGAAAGGAAGAGTATAGTAAGAAGAACAGGTCTATCTGATTGATTTTAATACTTATTATACAGCTATAGTAATCAAGATAGTGTGAGATAGACACACAGATCAATGGACAAGAATAGAGAACCACACTAATATGGCCAATTGACTTTGACAAAGATTCAAAAACAATTCAGTGGAACAAATATAGCCTTTTCAACGAATGGTGCTAGAACATTGAAATCTCACACCTTATAGAAAAAAAATATAAATATGTCAAAATATAAAAAATACAGAAAAAATATACAAAAATATATGAGAAAATATTCAGGATATAAGGTAGGCAGAGTTCTTAGATTTTATACTGAATGCATGGTCCATAAAAGGAAAATTTATAAATTGTAAACTTTTGCCCCTAATGGGATGAAAAGACAAGCTAAGAAAAAATATTTATAAACCACATATCCAATCAAGGATTAGTATCTAGAATAAATAAAAAAAAACTCAATAGATGAGTGGATAAGAAAGTTTTGGTACATATATACACAATGGAATATTACTTGGCCATAAAAAGAATGAAATCTTACCATTTGCAGCAATATGGATGGACCTAGTGGGTATTATGCTGAGTGATAGAGAAGTACCATATGATTTCACTTATATGTGAAATCTAAAGAACAATGTAAATGAAAAAAACAAGTAGAAACAGACTGTCCTTTACCAGGTAAAAGGCTAAACAAACCATGATACATTCACACCATGTAATGCTACTCAGAGATAAAGGATCACACCATTTATACACACTCACCCTGGAAGAATCTCCTAATAATTTTGTTGAGTGAAGAAAGCCAATCTATCCTAGATGTATACATACTGTATAAATCCATTTATATAACATTCTTTAAGTAAACGTAAACAAATGGAGATCAGATCAGTGGTTTTCAGGGATTAGGAACAGGTGGGAGCAGAAAGAAAGAGGGTCAGGCCAAAACTAAACAAACATAGGGGTTTCTTGTGGTGATAGAAATATTCTGTACCTTGATTGTACTGATGTCAATATACTGGGACTGAGTAAAATGATACACAGGATTTCTCTGTATTATTTTTTATGACCATATATGAATCTACAATTATCTATATCTATATCTATATCTATGTATGTATGTATGTATGTATGTATGTATGTATCTATCTATCTATCTATCTATCTATCTATCTATCTATCTATCTATCTATATCTATCTATCTAAAAGACTAAGCGAGCAAACTACCGAACGACTGGTCGACTGGTCACTATGACGTGCGCTGACCACCAGGGGGCAGACACTCAATGAAGGAGCTGTCCCCTGGTGGTCAGTGCGCTCCCCCAGCCAACCTCCTGCAGCCCCTCCCCTTGCGGCCCCAATGGCCCCAATCTGGCCTGCCTACCAAACCCCCATGACCCCTCCCCCAGGCCGGCCAACCTCCTGTGGCCGCTTCCCCCAGCTGGCTGGCCCCAATGGCCTTGATCGAACCTCCAGTGGCCCTTCCCCCTCCAGCCAACTTCCTGTGGCCCCTCCCCCCACCAGCCTCCTGTGGCTCCAAATGGCCCTGATCACCGGCCAGGCCGAGGAACCCTGCCCATGCACAAATTCGTACACTGGGCCTCTAGTCTAAAATAAAAAGTTTAATTAAAAAAATATGGCAGCCTGATTTGGCGCATGGCCAAAGTTTCAGACCCCTTATATAGAAGGTTGACATATATGCACACAAAGCAATTCAAGGGTAAAACTATAAAGCCCAATGGAGATAGATGGCAACAATGGCATGTTTACAAATGTCTTTGAATTTGTTTCTTTTTTAAAACAACTACTGCAATTAGGTTATATAATAACAGTTAAAAGTTGCAATTCTCCAGCTCAAGAAGACATTAAATATGCAAATAAGAATTCTGGGTATCTTTTAAACTAAACATTCAGAATCTTAGAAAACAATGCTCTAAATACATTTTGTCATTACCTAATATTAAAAGCATTCCACAAGTATATTTTTTGAAAACTTAGACCAAGTTATTGCTGTGCAAAAAAAGTGTACTAAAAATATAAATCTATGTGGATAACATTTAAATCGCACCTTCAGCAAACAGGCTCAATCAAAATCCCTTTCTAATTATTTTCTTAAAAAGTGTTAAAAAATTCCCCACATTTTACAATATTTACTCTGTTCTTAAAATCACCAGTTTTTGTCCATAGCAAGTCTAAACTTTCTTCCTCATAAGGGTTTTGTGAAGTTTGAATAGCTCAACCTAAGAAACAAGGGATGAAAGTCATCTTCATCCAGAGATGTGGGGCCTAAAATTTAAAGACTCTCTTAGTTTTGCATATTTTTCAAACACATCACTATATGAAAAGCTTTACTGGGGTCTTTGATGAGTTCTATGAAATGTAGGGCCTTTGACACTTAGCTTCATTAGTTTACTGACAAACCTTCTGGAGAGGAGAGAAAGTTACAGATGACTCATGTAGTAGATGAAGCTACCTGTGCTATTTTCTCTAATATATTTGAGAGAGAGAGAGATGGAGAAGGAGAGAGACAGAGAGAGAGAGAGAGAGAGAGAGAGAGAGAGAGAGAGAGAGAGAGAGAGAGACTGAGATTCATTAAGTGGCATTCTAAAAAATAAATGAAAAAGTCCTCACAAATAACAATCATTTATAATTTGGTTCAAAAAATTTCCTGAGCCCCATAAGCAATATACTTACTCACTGAAGCCTGAAAGTGGAAACCTCTTATAGAAGCCAAAGAATGTATTTTGACTTTAAATGAGGTTTCAAAAAATGAGTAAATTTAGAGGATGATTAAAAAAATGTTTATATCCCAAACATTCATTCAATTTTTAAAAGCATTTAAAAAACTCTGAAGTCTAGTTACTTGAAAATAACTTATAACCTGTATTATGTTAAACATATGGCTTATGTAGTCCTATAATATGTTGGATTCAATTGATGTTTATAAAAACTAAAACACGAATATTCCCTTAGCCATTTTTAAAAAATTTAAAATTTTATTGTGAAGTTTCAGGGTTAGTTTCATGTTTTAGCTTTATTTGTAATATTGAGAATTCTGTTGAGTTACTGAACAGAGTTTAATATGTATGCAGGTGTGTGTGTGTGTATGCGGGCACGCGCGTGCGTGTGAGCCTGTGTGTGTATGCATACATGTGCATTTTTCATTAATTATCCTCAAAGATACATGGTTCCCTAAATTTTAGTAAATGAAGTACTTTTTTAGGATTTCATAATTCTAAAGTGATAGTTTTAAAAAATTGGAGAAGAGAATAAAACTAAAGATATGTATAAATACCTGTTTTTAGAAAAATAAATAAAGGATTTGGGCAAGAGCTACCTATTGAAATACTCAA
Source organism: Myotis davidii (assembly GCF_000327345.1). NCBI lineage: Eukaryota > Metazoa > Chordata > Mammalia > Chiroptera > Vespertilionidae > Myotis > Myotis davidii. Next base: position 1,931,494 of record NW_006289235.1, read on the forward strand.
TATAAAAACGGGGAAACCTGATAATACAATTGGTTCTCTTTTATTAATATACTAGAGGCCCAGTGCACAAAAATTTGTGCACTCCAGGGGGGAGGGTCCCTCAGCCAGGCCTGTGCCCTCTCACAGTCTGGGACCCCTCGGGAGATAACGACCTGCTGGCTTAGGC